>NC_052018.1:110910965-111053465 GCF_015832195.1 Motacilla alba alba
AGAACAGTATTCTGTATGCATCAGGCTGTAGGAATCAAGATTTGGTAGGAAAAAAACTTAAACTGCTGCTGAGAAGTATTATGAAAAATATGGAGAGGTGGAGTCAGCCTTGTAGAGGAATTTTGAAAGAATTTGAGATTACACACAGGAGTTGTCAGGTCTGCAGGCTGGATCCACCACCAGGTGGATTTTGTCTGAGAGGGAAAGGGGACAGTGGCCCCAGCATTCGGGGACTCTGCCGTGGTGTGTGAAGGGGGAAGGATCCGTGCCCCTTCAGCAGCGCTGGGCTCGCTTTGTTCACAGCTGCGCTCAGCCCTTAAATATTTGTGTTGACCTGGTGGCAAGTGGAGATGTGTAGAGAGAGGAGTTCAAACTGTTGACCTGCTAACACCGGCTTTTGCGACTTGACTCCGGTTGTTTAAGATCTGTGATCTGCAGTTGAGCCATTCTCTTCCCATTGAGGAGGAATGAAAGGTGTTACACAGACGGAGAAATACCTTGTTTTCAACCCAGATTGGGATGGTGGTTTAAATACTGATATTGTATTATGCACTGTGGTTTGACACTGCTAGGGAATGTCTGAAGTGTGCTCGTATTAAAGATCCTGGTTCCATGTTAAAGATCCTGATTTAATACTAAAGTTCCTGATTAGTAGGAAAGGGTTGCTGGGTTTTTTGTGTGATTTGATGGAGAAAGTGGAATAAGAGCAAAGTTCCCACTGAATTCATATAAGCCAGAATACATGGGGGTATTCAAGGAAATGCATGTTGTTGTGGCCAGCGCTTGAAGAACCAGTGTACTGAAATACACAGCACATGTATTTTTTTATACTCCTTAGCGTGACAGAAATTTATGTACATACGTATTTTTCACCAGAAATTTAGCACTGGCAGCATAATGTGCAAGTTGTCAAGGTGTTCAGGAGGGTTTTTTGACAAGAACCTTGAAAAAAATCTGAGGATACATACCCCATCTTCTCCGCTCTGCCTCCTCACGTTTCCCCTCACGCTTCACTGCTGGGCGACATTTTGTCTGTTCTCCCTGAGCTGAGGGAGAGCCCAGGCCGGGCCGGCCAGAACCAGCTGGAACCGGCTGGAACCGGCCAGAACAGCCCCTCACAGCCCCTCACAGCCCTGCTGGCGCCCACAGACAGGTACAAGGCAGCTTCTGACAAGGAGGGTAAAAATAAAAATGACAGAAAATGAATAAAAACGAAATTTAAGGAAAACTAGAGGGAGCAACAGGTTAAATAAGCGACGAGGGTCAAGGTGAGGAGGCGGCGCAGGGCACAGAGTTGTTGGCGCAGGTTGGAACCCGGGATTCCTGGAAGCCAACGTGTGGGGAAGACATGGAATTCTGTCCTGGGCAGATGGGCTGAACTGCAGAGGTGAGGAAAAAAGGTTTAGGGGATGAGGCTGGAAGGAGACAGGGTCTGCAGGGGAGGAGGAGAATCCTGGTGAGGGAGGCAGGGAGGCTGTGGAAGATGGCGGCAGGTCCTGAGGGGAGCCCACGCTGCAAACAGTGCCCCAAGGGAAGGCATGCACTGAGGGCACTCATTCTGTATGAATTATAAATTATAAAAATACTTTGGTTTTAGTGGCTGTAGTTAGTGACTCTATGTGTTCCTGGTGTTGCTGGCATGAGCAAGTGGGGTTTGACCACGATGTGTGTGAGGAAAACTCACGTGTGGATTGCTGTATTCTAATTCTCTTAATTGCTCTGAGACAGGAAAGCAGAGCTGGACAGGCAAGTTCTGCACACAGATAATTGCTTTTGGTGCTTGACAGAAGCTGTAAACACTGGTCAATTCCCTGTAAACATGTAAGAGCTTCATTTACCTTTAGTTGTAAGGATTACATCAGAAATATCCTCGTGAACAGCAAATTTATCTTAGATCAACTCAGTTTGTATATACCATTATAGAACAAGTAAGCTAAAACACTCACACCTAGTACATTGTTGCCAGCAAGACTAAATTTCATGTTTTAAATTTCTTTCATTGCTGGATACCATAAATTTTGCATGTGTGTGATAGATATTTGGCTCCATCTCTAATATCTTTAAAGAATAAAAACATTTTAATTACTGAAATTGTTAATTAATATGTGATTCATGCTGCTATAACAAGATATATCAGCAACACTTGTAAAATCAATCAAGTGAAGGTTACTGTTTTATTTAGGAGCAAATTGAAGATTCTGTATTTTAATTAAAAAACTTTCTGTTATGTCTAAAATATCTACATTGCTTTTATCATTCTATAGTTCTATTTTTAATATTCCAATTTATTTAGTCATGTAAATTCATTTTAATCTAAAACTGTCATTGAAGTTAAGCAGCTATAGGGAAGGAAAATTTACAGCTGCAAAGAGCTGCAGTTTCAGGAATGGGCAGCAAGCACATAGAGTAAGCTTCTAAAATATATGATATTTTCATTTGAAATCAGAAGAGAAAACCGTAGTTTTCAGAGTTGCATGAATGGAAAGATGAAAAAATTTTTGTGAATTTGGAATAAAAGAACTGAAACAAAGCAAAAAAAGAGGTAAACTATTATAAATTCCTGCATATTCAGACTTTGGCTGGCTGGGTGTTACTCAGACCTACTTTAAGTGAAGTCTGTGTGAGAAGAACAGCAAGATAGGAGATGGACAGAGAACAGAAAAGACAAAGCAGATGGAAGAATGAACACATGCAAGGAGACAGGTCTGGGACAGAAGGAATTGACATGTAAGTATAAGGAAAGTGACAAATGTTTGTGTATTTTCCGTGGTTGTTTTGGTAATCCAAAAGCAGTTCAAGTGAATTATTAAACCTCTGTAGTTGTATCTTTCCTCCTTCTGCACCTTCTGCCGATTTCTTCCCTGTACCTTTGCTTTCTATCTTCTTCCCTTCTTGGAGATGAGCAGAGGCTTTCAGGGAACTTTTCCCATTATTTTATCCATAATTTTTGTATAAATTACTCCATCCTTGTGAGTAATCTTGTCCACACCTGTGCAAGGACATCAGTGTAACAACACGATGTTACAGGAGTTGCTAAAAAGTTGTTAAAGTACACTTTAGTCACTACAATACTGCAATTCAAACACAATTACCACACTGAAATGTATATTTGAATTTAGTAACTTCAAGAAGTAATTGGGTTTTACACTGGTTGAGTTCAGTGGTTAAACCTGGCATGTTGCCTCATGCAAGGAGAAGCTCTCTCTAACAAAAATGTAAGAGTGCAGGACCTGGTTTTTGTTTTTAGTTCGAGATGGCAGTCAGATGTCCTGAAGCATGGTACAGGAGATGTTTAAACCTTTATATATCTTAGAAACTGCTCCTGTTGTAGTCACTGTCCAGGATGGCATTCTCCTTGTGAGTTGGGAAGGGACAACTTCCTCTGTACATCCCCACTCACAACCACAAGGATTCCATCCTGCATCCCAGCAGAGGAAGCTGCTGAATGCTGCTAGACCTCACTATAGCGTCTGTGCTGTAGCTAATGGATGTTTAATGTTTTGCAAGTTTCTCCTGAAAATATCTCCTGAAAATACAGAGCATTTTTGCAGATCGTGGTCTTTCAAGTTGAGTTCAGCCTGTGAAATTTGCGGGGGATGTTTTGCACGAAGATGCCTTTGGAGCAAAGATCCAGTTCCAAGAAACTTGCCTGAAAGTTTGTACCTGAATTGTGCTGGTGGCCACTGTATGGGAATTAAGCATGGCTAGTACTCACTCGTGGGACTGCTGAAAGTTTTAGCCATTATGGTTGGCTTAAATTGTTTGCAGGAAATGAAAAACCATTAAAAACAAACCCTGACCAGACAATTTTTTTATTTTCAGTGGAAACTGAGCTTTGTAACTGCAGCCTGCTATGTCAATACAGTATGTGTCTTTTTATTTTTTTAAGTAGTTTTATTTATCAGGCTTTTAGAGGAATAGTCTGTTTTGCCCCTCAGTGTTGTGAAGGGAAAGACAAGGTGTTTGCCATTTCCACACCCCTCGGAGTGCCCAAAGCTCAGTGGCACCTGAGGGAACCAGGGGTGGCTTCCCTCAGAAGCCAATCAAACTTGTGCCATTGACTTTGCACATCCAGCTTTTCACCCAAGCACTGGCTTTTAGTATTGATGTTCTGTGACCAAATTATACTTCCTTTTTATAGAAATGTGCTACTTGCAGGGATGGACCTGACCCAGCAGTGTAAGTGGCTTGGCCATATCAAATTTATTCAGGAAAAAAGCTTTAAAAGGGTTGTCTATGTTTGAGACCTTCAGCTGAAAGCTCTCACAGAGTCTTCTGGCTTCATCCTGCAATTCTTTTTAAGTTAGGTAGTAGAGAAGGATCTGTGATAGATAAAGGACAAAGAATCCTATGTTTGCTTAGTGAACCTGAGACTATCCAAAATAAGTGTTACAACTATTTATTTGAAAAGTGACATGAGCAGGAAGGGTTTGCTGAGGAGCAGTTTTGGTACAGCCAGACCACAATGCCATTACACAAGATACAGCTGTAGATATTTGCTGAACTCTAAGGAGTGCCAGGAAACCTTTTTGTGCTTCAGCAGAGACACAAGAACACCAGATCCAAAGGACTTCTGTTCTCTGGTGTGATAACGCTCTGTTCATCTGTTGGGCTTTTTCTTGCTGGGCTTTTTTAAGCTTCCTAAGTGGCAAATGAGACAAGATCTGTCCAAGTCTCTCTGAACTTGTAACTTGGTAGCAAGATGTTTGTTGAGATAAAGAGGAAATTTTTAAAATGCAGTGTTTTCAGTTGTGTAAAATGGAATTTGTGGGCACAACTGGAAGTTGCTCTAGATGTGTAGAGCAGGAAAGCTGAGGTCCCTCAGGCATACAGTTGTGCCTGCAGTGTATCTCCAACCTCCTTTCCATGGAGGCACTTCCTCTCCCTGTGCTTCCTCCAACAAAAAACAGGTTAGGGTTTGTAAAATTTAGGTGTCTTATGCATAGCATTACTGAAATTTATTTATTTATAATTGTTGGTAGCAATTTATTGTTATTAACATAGTTCTTCAGTAATGCCTGGGGTAAGATGTAAAATACAACCATACAGCTGTTGTGCTGTGGAAAGGGAGCAATCAGAGACTTGGGTGCACTTATTTGTACAGTTAGGCCTTATTTTCAAAGTCAGCAGAAGTTTCCAAAGCTCAGCATTTCAGAAGTGGAGGTTTCAGGTATAATGACGTCCAACACTGAACCTCAGTGAAATGGGCTGGTGGCTCAGATGGTGTGTGGAGGCTGTCTCACTGAAAGGGCTTGAAATGCAGGGTTATGTGTCAAGGAATTCTGAAAGGCTATGACTTATTGAATTGTTTATTAACTGTATGTATTTTATTGAATTTCTGTGGAGAAGATGTGGTACATATTTATTTTTTGGACATAGTGATTGAAGACCTTGGGCAGCCCCAGGATTACTAAGCCCAAATGAATATATTCCCAAGTCCAGAAGTGGAGTCTAAAATACATTCAGATACTGTTTTTCTTGGATGGATGTTAAAAGCCTTTAAGTTTTGAGAGGATTCCTATGAGAAAGCACCTTTAAACTGACAAAGGTCAATTTCTTTGACAGCCAAGACAGGAGGTTTCAGAGGGGTTACTGTGATCCTAAACCTGAATTATGTGTGGCAGTCCTTAGGGTGTATCTTGTAAAGTGGGAGTGACTGATGCTGGAAACCTGGTGGGATGGTGGCTGTTCATTCCCATGTGCAGGTGGGATATTACACTTCAACCTCATGTTGGAAGAACACTAAGGGTACAAAGTTAAGTGCTCTGAAGGCAAGAAAAGCCACCCTTAAGGTTGGTGAGGCAGGGATGGAACTGACAGGAATTCCATGGCTCTTTGCCTGTGCTCAATCCCAGCTCTCCCTGTGCTGTAGCTCTTTGGGGAGTGAAAGGCAGATGGGCTTTGGGGAGGTTCTTTTATTTTATTTGTAACATCAGTGTTTTCTCTTAAACAACACCTGAGAAACAAGCCTACTGGTTTTGCTTAAACTGTACCAAACATAGTTCTGAGGATATTTTGGCCCAAGTTAAAGTTATAAGAACCTTTAAAATCAGGTCCTGCAACAGAAGGCGTTTGACAAGCTGAGCTGGAACTTTGCATTGCTGTCAAACGCACCTCACTTCTTCAGCTGCAGGGACAAAGTCTGTGTGGATGTTAAAGAGTACATTCCACTTTGAACTGTGGGTTTGCCCTCTCTCATCCTTACTGTCTCTCATTTATAGTTTTACTCTGATTGAGGAATTGCTCTCCGGGATGCCAGAGATTGGAAACCCCAGTTAGTTTTCACACTCTCCAGCATCTTTGGTCGGTTTTTATTTCAGCATTCAGATCACAGGAAGCCTTTTGTAGGATGTGGTGGCTTTCACACAAAGCTGCAGCCGACTGTTTTCCAAAGGTTTTGAATGCTGGAAAGCAAGTCACACCAAATTCATGAGATATCCATTCAATATCCTTCATCCATCAATCAGTAGAGAGGGGGAAAATCACATCCCTGAACCAGATAACTTCATTACTTCCTTACTGACAGATTCTTTTGAAAGATTCCAGTGAAGAGATCCAGAAGTATTTTTATAATCTAATTTTTACTTTTAAATGTCTGCATAGTTTAATTTGTTTGTTTATTTTTGTTTATGATAGTGTTTGCGATGTGCATGGCACTTCCAAAACTTACAGCAATATTGTCTGTCTGCCAAGCATCTGAGTAGGAGGAATCCACTGGAGAACACAGACAAAGAGTTGATGAACAGAACATAAAAATTGTGCTTTTACTTGAAAATATGTATTTTTGAAAATTAGCAGAGATCTTGACTTGTTTTCCAAGAGCTGCATATCCTTTGGGCAAGCATACCTATGGTAGGGTGGTGGGAAAGGTGTAGAAGTGCAGGCTGTACTATTGCACTGAGTAATTTTAATTTCCCTTTTGATTGCAATCAAACCAACCCGGCCCAAAGCCTCCAAAAACCTTAAGTAAGATGTGTGTGCGTGGAGCACAATAAAAGTTACTACTTGTGGTTTCCTTTCATGATGCAGGAGACAATGGAAATGAAACCTTGACAGGAATTATACCTGTGACTCACTGTGATCACAGCTTGTCTCTTGAAATGTTAAAATTCAGCCAATGTGTTAAATGATAGTTATGATATAGTGAACTCTCTGTGCTTGGACTTCTCTCACTTTAGTATGCTTTATGAAGCTTTGGAGAGGTATTTTCTAGGAAAAAGGAAAACTTGCATGTTAAACATAAAACCCCCTCCTCGTACCCTGAATATTTTGGCTTGGAGTCCCCTCCTCCCTTTTGCAAATATTGGGTCTGATGGAATGATTTTCCCTCTCATTCCTGTCACCAAAGGCAGGGTCGATTGTGTGAACTGCTATTGGTAATCAAAGTGGATAAGACTTTCACTGGATTTTTTTTTCAGGGTGTTTAATCTTGTACTGAGTGAGGGGGAACACTGGTGGAGGTTTTTTTTTAGTATTTTTGCTCTCTCTAGACGTCCTGAGGTCAGAATATTGCAGTGATTGTCTTTATGGTCATAAAAGACCCATGAACTTGGAACAGAAGGCTCTTGTGGGGGTTAGCTCAGAAATATAAATGGCCCAAGCTAAAAGGGTTGATTGTCTTTGGTGGGAATATATATATATATACTTTTTGGAACACTGGTGTGGAAGTAAAGACAAATGAACATCCTTATGGTGTAATCACCAGGTTGAAAAATCAGGTGACTTTAGTTCTCAAACTCCCTGTTAGCACAGTGACTTTTTATGTTCTTTATATCTTCGTTGGTGGATGAGTCAATGTTTAAATGCTCATTTATCATTTACTATATAAAAGAAAAGCTATTATCTGAAACTCATTTTTACAGTTGCAGGCAAACCGAAATAATCATTTTCAAGGACCTAAAGCTGTTTCTTGAAGAATGTCATCATTTTCTTCTGCTTTTACTTACCACTTACACCACTATATGAGGTACCTTCAAGAGCTGTACCTTGCAGAGCCTGGCTGCAGATATTGCCAGCCTTCATACCCGTACAAACTGGGCTAAAGAAACTTAGTTTCTGCAAGCTGCATTCATCTTGCGGACAGGACAAAAGAACCACTTTAAAAGCACAGCTCTCCCTGAACACTTGTGCTGCCTGCTCAGTAATGTGCCCTGCCCTGGAGGCTGAGCAGCCCCATTGGCCCAGACAGAGGATTTCAGGAGCTAGGGGTAAAGCCTCTGCTCTGCATGGAATCACCCTTGCTCATGTCCCTCAGGAGGGGAGCTGCTGTTCTCTGCTCTTCTTTTCATGCTAAGAACCTCTCTGAGTAAATGAACTGTCTGTCTGAAGTGGTAGAGGAGTAGTCTTCATTTTGCATTATAATTTGATGGCTAGCTTGATAGATAATATTAATATTAATTTGTGTGTGTTCTCTGTGCTCAGTCTGCGTGGGTGTAGCTCGTGCATGTCCACACTCAGAGGTTTCACCCACTGATGTTGCTCAGGTCTCCTGTTCTGAGCTGTGCCAGGACACAGAGATTGTTTCCTCTGGAGGAAAGCACAACTCTGCACATCTAAGTGCACTAGAATACTCTGTCAGAACCAGAGTGTTGCACACAGAGCAGGACAGCAGTGTAGACAATGCCATACATTTACTTCTGTTAGTTGAACCTCACTTAACTTCATTTAATTTTTATTCCCTTGGTGCCCCCATATTTTGCCACCCCTTTGTGCCTCATTCTTTATCTCTCCAAATGTCCAAAGCAGGCAAATGGGGGCAGCCAAGTGGTGAGACCAACAGCAGTGTCTGTGCAGGAAATGACAGAACTCCTGCCATTGTGGATCACTGGGGATTCTGCTGCTCTCTTGCAGGCCCAGGCACTCTGCCTCTGACAGAAACTCCCATCTTGTGCCTCTGTGTCCCCTTGGCAGTGAACACTCTCTCTCTTATCCGCTGGCAGAAAGGTGAGGTCCTGCACACACAAGGCATGTTCTCCCTTAATTCCACTTCAAAATCAGGCTGGAAACACAACTATTATAGGTGTGAATTTACATCAGGGTCTAATTGTTAAAATCATCCTGTTGGGGTGACACGTGACATGATAAAACAAGTTAGGTGTGCTCTTTTAAACTCACCTGTATCTGCTTGCACATCTTGCAATTTGTGAGCATCAGAAGACTGTAATTTACTTAAATGCTTGTACCTTCATTTTATAAGAATCCATTGGTACTTTATTTTAAAAGTGTACTTTTTATAGTGTAATATTTTGAGTTGAACAGGGTGAGAATTGAACTGTTTTATCTGTAATGTGATAGAAAGGTATGATCTCCTCTTGGGGAAATAGAGGTTTTCTGTGAGTCCTACTGTTAGCTCATAAAGTCAGTGTTGACATAAATCTTGTTTTAGAAAAAAAACCCCAGAATTATCTGATGCTGAAAGGGACATCTGCTTATTTAGTTTTGCTTTTTTAGGTGTTCATCTGTGGGGTTTTTTTGTGTTATTCCCCCAAGCTGAGAAACCATCAATATTTGCACTAGAGGGGAATATTGCACATAAAATGGCCACAGGTTTTACTTGGCTGACTTTGCTGAGGGATCAGTTTGCTGCAGCTATTTTGTGTCGTTGATGGTTAGAGCAGAACATCTCAGCAGTTTAACATGATAAAAGATGTGGTGTCGGTGATAAGTGTGTTCATTACGCACGAATTAAAAGGTGCAGCAGCAGTGATGGAATGCCACCCAGAGCCCCCATGTTCTCAGCATGTCTACTTAAAAACTGTATGTTAGGAACATACTTTTGTACATGTTGTTGGGTGGGGGAAGAGCTCAGTGGCCATGTGTTCCATACCTGCAATGCCATTTCAACAAATTGCTTTCTCAGTCACATGATCATACTTCAGCCTTGCGGGGTGTTCACTGTTTTGAGGAAGAAAGGCAAAGGTTTGATATTCTCCATGGCAGTTTGTCCCTGAGTCATTCAGAGCTACCTGCAATGAGGGAATCCAAGCTGTGGAGCAGCTGTGGGCTCTCGACCTTCTTTGCTCACCCCATGGGCTTTGTACCCAAAAGGCATTGGTTTGACTTATTCCTTCTCTGCTGTTTCATCTTTCCTGCCTCCCCTCCATCTTCTGCTTCTGGGGCTGATGCTGATGGATTGGGAAAGGCAACTGAACTTAAAAGTAACATGAGGTGGTACTGCTTGAGAGATATTCAGAACTTGTCAGGATTGGTTCTATATACCTCTGCCCTTGAAAGGAATTACAAGGTAAAGTAATTTTATCTTGGAAAGCCTTTTCTGCCTGACCTTTTGAGTTGATTTCAATGTTAGGAGTGCCCATTTTCACATGCTTCTTAGGAAAAAAATTTGCTTTTGTATGGGTCATCTTGTGCTTGTGTAGAAACAGGTTTCAATGCTGTGCTTTGAATCCAAGTGTGCCATTGTTTGAGTTCACGATTAACCTCTGCCAGAGCTCTTTGTGTACAGGGACCTGATGTTTTTAGCATCAGTGTTATGGTGCTCAGAGACAAGGGGACACTATCATAAACTCTTTTTGAAACAGGAAAAAAAAAAGATTAAACAAGAATGTTTGTTCCCTACTTGAGGAGAAATCAGAATTGCTAAGTGTAGAGGAAGTTCTTTAAGAGGTATATGAACTGCCTGGTAACACCTCAGGATCCATATGTGTCTGCACATAAACACAGTCAGAGGTATTTCTGCTGCTTCTCTGTTCTGGAAAGGTCACGCAGTATCAATACCCTTCTCTGAAGAAAACTGTTGACTACTCTGAATGCTGGCTTTTATATGCCCACTTTCACATGGGCCTGTTGGATAATAATTAAATTAAGGTTTCTGACTCCTCCTAAGGTTGGGCTTATGAATATCTAAAGATGTGATTGATCAGAAAAGCTCAGGTTAACCGTAAAATTGATCAAAAAGCAGGCGAAGAATAGCGGCTCAGCTGAGCAGTACTGCAGAGTGATAAACCCACCGCTGGAAAATGTGACTGGAATGAGGCTGCAACAGCCTGGTTTTATTCCAGTGTATTTAGCACAGGGCTGTCACTTGATTGTGTTGGCATTGTTTCCCTTTGACAAAGAGGGCTGCAGACTGACAGGTCACATGTGTTTGTCTTGGATTTTGCCTCACTTTGTGAGGGAAGGATCTAAAAAGTGATCAAAAGCTGCCAAGTCTTTGTCACTACCTTTGCTCCCTGGTTGGGTTCTGCAGTGTCCTGGGCTTCCCAGTGGCTGACAGTGTGACTTCGGTGGGCAGCTGTTGCTCATACATAGGGTGTCTCTCAAAGAACCTTTCCTCCCTGGGCTGTTTCTAGCAGGTATTGAGCACAAGCAATTTCCCTCAAAATCAGTAAACACACAGATTTCTTTGACAGTATGAGGATTTAAGCCCCTGGTGCCCTAACCCATCCATGTGACTGTGGCTGGGAATAAGGCACCACACCAAGCCCTTCCTTAGTTACACAGCCCCTCCTTCTCAAAAACATGAGCAAGGAGTGATGGCTCCAACGTGTAATTAGGAGACTGCCCATCGGTCAGGGTAGAATGGCAGCAGTTTGTGCCTCTTGAGGTAATTTCCAGGTGCAGGCTCTGTGGCTTTCACAGTGTTACAGTAACACAAGTTGTTTGACTGACTTGGTGTCCTAAACGGTGCTCTAAGCTGTGCTCCAACTTAATCCATTTTTCCTACAAGTTTAATTGTGTTCAGAGGGGGAAGGGTTTCATCCTTTAAGGCTCAATGCACTCTGACCTTCACCCAGCAAAGCACTTAAGCAAATGAGCAACTATATTCTTATTATTGAGGACATCATCAAATCTTTTGCTGGGTCATTGCAAAAATCAAGCTTGCCTTGAATGAAAAGTAAAGGAAAAGATGATGTGCTAGTGGGAGTGAGGTGTTTTTAATATTTAGTATTATTTTTACAGACATCAAGGGTTTGCTAACTGTAAATTAGGCAAAAAGTGTTGCTCTAAGTCTTCATTTTGAGGACAGACTTATTTAAGGGTAAGAACAGGGCAGCCTAGGAGTCAGTGGTGGTTAAAGGGATTAGTTTAATGAACATTTGTTTTGGTGTTTTTGTGTTTACAGCACTGATGCTGGAGATCTGATTATTTTTCTGTACAGGGCAGTTGAGTTTTTAGATGGAGGTTTACTGTCTTTAACTGTATTTCTGAATTCTACCAAACTTTTCCTATTTTTCCTAGCATAGAGGACTTGCATCAGGTCTTAAGAGCCACCTAAGATTTGAGAGACATGGACAGGGT
Organism: Motacilla alba alba; assembly: GCF_015832195.1. Taxonomy (NCBI): domain Eukaryota; kingdom Metazoa; phylum Chordata; class Aves; order Passeriformes; family Motacillidae; genus Motacilla; species Motacilla alba. The sequence goes on from NC_052018.1 coordinate 110,923,224, forward strand.
TAAACAAAAGGGTACATGTTGCCTACCTAAAAATCCAGAAAAATCAGGTAGAATAACATTAAGAAATATTTTTGCTTTTCATGGTCTAGGTGTCATTTGAACATACACTGCAGAAGGAGCCTCAAATTCCTTGGGGAAGTTTAATTTTTTTTGTGTGTCCCTCTTCCTCCAGCTCTATTTCCTGCATTTTCTTGGTTTTTCTTGGGGCATTCCCAGGACTGCAGAGCTGAATGTGTGAGCAGCATTTTCCCTACGGACCACTCAGGCTCTGCCTTATTCCTTAGAATAGTGAAAAGCATAAACCAACTGTCTTTCAAAAATTTTGGAAGGAAGAATTTTTTTTGTGGGGCAATGAGGCTTCTACTCCTAGGATAACATGAGGTACAGAACTGTGTTTCTTTATGAGACTGTGGATTATCATAATTCCGATGGACTTTTGTCTACTGGGACAAAAAGTGCCAAGCCTCACTTGGAAAGTTCAGGCAAGTAAATGTCCCTTCTTTGTGATTTTTGAGTAAATTGCAAATTAACTGGACTGCTCAGAGTAAGGCCAAGAGTGGTCAAAATAGGTACCCAGTGAATATATCGAAAAATCCTTATTTGCTGTTTCAAGCTCTTAAGTCAGTCTTACCATGAGAATTTTATATTGCTGGTTATGTAAATTGCTGACACTGTGCTGGAAGCTAATTTGGAGCTCCTTGTCCTGACTGTTGAATCCAATCCTATCACATCCTGAGGGACAGCACCATCCCATTGTGGTGAAGATTCCCTCCCTTTATTCTGTGGATTAACAGGCTGAATTCTAACCTTTATTTTCTTGGAATGATGGCAATGGCTGTATTTGTACATGCTGTCTTTGCTGGCTCTGACTATGCATAAAACTAACTTCAGGATCTGTCCCCTGCTCTCACTGCATTCTAACAGGAAAATAAACTGCTGGTACATGCATTTTTTCCCAGTGACTATAAAGAAACATTGAGATAGTGAAGCATTTGTCAGAACTGGTCCTTTGTGTTGCCTCACACAACCATGTTGTCTTAAAAGGATATTTATACAGTACAGGGCTGCTGTATAATACCTGGTATAATTCTCTGTGCAATGCCAAAAAGGTGGGGTGCTGTGCTTTTGAGTTTTAAAAATGTCAAAATGGAAATTCAGGCTGTTTGACAGTGCACTAATTTGCTGAGAGATGTCGGAATACGTAGTCTTTTCTGTAATTTTGACAACACTTCAGGCTGTAATATTGCAATAATTACTTAGTGAAGCCATAATTGAAAGGTAAAAATTGAATTTAGGGTCTACATAATTTAAACAGGGCCAGATTTTACCAGGCATGACACCTTTATGGTGTCTGCTATATTCCTTATAAAACACACTAAATTTTAAGCCGATAACTCAAATGGTTCCTGTGGTATAAACTTGTGAAAAGTCACAATTTTGCATTGTGCTGCAAAGCCACCTTACAATATAGTGACTACCATGGCTCTTTAATATCCAGCAGAGTTCTCCTGCTGTGCTTTGTCAGTCGGTAGCAACATCCAAGTCTTCTTGTAAAAGTAATTCACACTTTTTTCACAACACTGTTGCTTTAATTACCACTGAACTCTGCTGTTGCTCAGACAGGCCTAGCAGGACCAAGAGAGGGTCAGCGCTGCAGTCACTGCAAAAGAAGCAAATGGCTTTTTTTCTTACTTTATTATTAACAAACCATCTTTGATTGAAATGCTCCAAGCTTCTGAGACCCAGCCTTGTCTCTGTGCTCTCTTGGGGTATTCATTATCAAAGTAGACCATGGATGTCAATCTGAGAAAACATCAGAAATAATACCTAAAATCCTAATCAGAAAATGTCAAGTAAAGGCAAGATCCACATATCTCTTACATGTGAACAGCTGATCAGATTTTTCATATGCACCCACTGAATTTCTGATAGAAACCAACTAAGTCATCAACTTACTGTACATTTTTATGTGTAAAAACGATTTTTACCCATTTGTTTGTGATTTTCTTTTTTCTTCATGTTTATTTCATTTGTTATATCTCATTAGAACCAAAGGCATTCACAGGAAGAAGTGAAAGATGCTGAAAGACAAAAAAGATTGTATTTAAAATTACAAAATACTGCTTCTGTACCTTTGTCTCATGAAATGTTTAATATTTATGTATCTTCCACACTGAAAAGCTGTAAAATAACCCTTTTAGTAGCACAAACATAGTTTTCAGACCTAGGCTTGAGTGGGTTTTTCTCACTGCTTACATTAGAAGGTCAGGTTGGAAAATGGTCCTATCCCTCCTGGCTCTATGTGGAGGCTTTAACTCACCTGGAGAGAAATGCAGCACTTCCACCATGCCAGTGTCCTCCACAAACTGCAACATTCCAGCATTTTTAGAACTGGGTGTGATCATTTCTACATACCAGGGAAACTGCAACGTAGATTTTGGGGTTGCAACTGATTTAGTTAAATCCAGCGCAGCCTGCCAGCCTTAACACTTATTAGAATATACCTGTGATTCATGAATAGCATTAGAGATCAGCCCTGTGTTTCATATCTCACCTCAGAGATGATACTGCAAACTGATACCACACCACTTAACGCCCCAGCAACGCAGGGTTCCTGCCTGTCTTGGGGAAGGGGGACACCTGTGGGATTCATATTCAGCTATTAAATAGCCATATCAGCTGTGGAAATACACTGGGTTTTGCATGGATTTCTCATAGCCCAAGAATCAGAATATTCTTAATTTCTGGCTGTAGCAAGGTGAAAGCTGACTGGGTAAAGCGTTGTCTGTGGGATGCTCAGTAATGCCATGCCCTGATCAGGGCTGATAACCTGGAGGTAACATCAAGGAGTTACAGGACTGACAGCAGCAGAAGAATGAATTTTGAAAATATTTGCCCCAAGTTATTCTCAGTATTTTCTCATTCTATAGTGGCTGCAATTAGGAAGGATAGAAGGTAGAGGTCAAAAAAAAAAAAAAAGGCCACAAGTGGGGTAATAGAAATGAAGTTTCAACATGGATTTTGGCAAGGAGGAGAACAGCTTGAAGGAGCAGAGTAACACCTCGACTTGCAGACCTTCACACAGGAATTCAGGCAGATTAAGAAACCTGTGATGGGCGAGATTTGCTTTTCCTCTGCAGCTCTTTAGCCAGTGGTAGGTTTTTCCAAGTCCTCATTCCCAATAGTAGGACGTGCCTGCTAGGAGTACTTGGACATCTTCCTGGTGAAAACTGCACAATATGACAGTACAGAAGGCAGCTGAAATGATGATTATTTAAAATACAGCCTTGCAGTGACTTGGGGACGTGTGGTTGTGTGTACTGAGGACAGAGACAAAAGGAGGGAGGGAGTTTCTTCCTTCCTCATCTGCTCCTGGCACATTCAGGCACAGGCACCACTCTCACTTCCCCATCTCCTCCTCTGCAGCGTGTTTGTTCTGCAAAAAGGCACTTGCAGGAGGTATCGCTTCCTAGAAATTTTTTATTTTGCATTGACTAAATAACAGGCCCCAGTCTTGTAGTGATTTATGCAGTACTAAAACCAGCACTGATCATATGCAACAGCCTGTGTGGTTCTTTCAAGGAGCAACATTCCTGCCCCGGCGTGGATAAATGGTTCCTAGAACCTGAATATAGCAGTGCTGATATTTGCTGCTCTCCAGCCTGAAAGTACCTGTAAATTCACAGGCAGGAGATGCAGCTGAGGCTGGGGCTGCTTCTATCATGAATCCAATAATATTTCCTGGGCTTTTTCCCCAGGTGCTTAGATGCTGCATATCTTTCCTCCCCCCAAATATTTGTATCTTAATATGCTGAAAAAAGTGCTTTGGATGCCAGCGCATCTCAGGGGTGGAGAGGGGAGGCAGCAGAAGCAGATTGAAAATTCAATATTTGGAAAATGAGAAGAGAACAGAAAAGAAGGCCTTATGATTTTCCACCATTTAAAGTCCAGCTTTTTTTTTTTTTTTGGGTACACCCTAGAATTGTGCAGCTTATCCTGCATTAGTGATGCATTTGTCAAGCTCAGAACATTACAAAAAGAAGCAAATAAACACCTAAACACCTGCATTAATCAAGGAAAGATGCCCAGGTTTGGATATCAATGTTCCCCAAAGAGTTTCTGGGGTTCCTGTGTGTTCAGCACCCAGGGGAGCACCCCGTGGCTGCTGTTCCTGTAGGAGGAGCTAACGAGGGGAGGAGAATTCAGACCAGCTAGAATATGTCGGTCAGAAACATGGCTTGGTCTGTGCCAGGTGGTTTGAGGATAAAACAAATCTGAGTTTACAGCCTCTTCTTTGAGATGAATCAAATCTGATGCAGCATGAAACTACTGGATCTGAGAAAACGCATTGTAAAAACTGATATTGCTGGTTTTCATGGTAAAATGTAATGCTTACAGAAATAGTGCACTCTTAGAGAAGACTAAATTGCATCCCTTTGGGTTTTAAGAAAAAATAATTGTTGGAAAATTTTATTTTGAATGTTTGAAAGGCAGGTGGAAAAAGAAAAGAGCTAAAAGAAGATGGTAACATCTCTCAAAACATGGTAACAGTTTTTAGTGCCCTGCTGAGGAGGAGAAGTAAAGGGTTTAGCAACCTGTTGTAGCATGGGCAGGTAATACAATTGCATCCCCCAAAAAATCTCTGTAAGGCTCCATGACCACGTGGCCTTGTTGTGTGACAACTCCACTTGCTAGCCATAGCAAACAAACAGAGCAACACCGCACCCTTTTCAGGTTTAAGATATTATTACAGCTTGTGAATAAGATTCCCAGTATGTGGACATGACAACTATGAAAAACTGTAATTTAGGATGTGGAGTATTCTCTTTCTGCTTTTATGTGGAATTTCACTTTAATGCGATGTAAATGACAGTGAGAAATACATTCATAGAATGTTAAAGCCTTCCCATTAAAAATTCTGTATGCATTTTATATTCTAATTCATGTACAGTCAAAAACCCTGATAAAATCATAGTACTGATTTGACTGCTGCACTTATCGTATTAATGAGGATACTTTATGCCTTTTGAAAATTGGGATATAGTCCATTATGTGATTGTGAGTGATGTGATTGTATCACACCAATTTGTTATTCAATCCCACCCCTCCCTTCAGTCAGCTTTGTATATAGGAAGAGCCATTGGTGAGCATGTGTGGAAGCAGGAAAACCTACATTTAAAAGTACTTCTTTTTTATTGTCTTCTTTAATAATTTACCTGTTAAACAGATTATATATATTTTTTCCAAAGCCTGAAATTTACTCAAACTCCAGAAGGGAATTCACAGAGGTATCCAAATTGCCCAGAGGAGCTCCAGCTAAGGCTGGCTCAAGGGGAGCTGTGCCTAAGCCAACTCTGCAGCTTTCTGGATGTGTGTGCAATGTGAAGTTCTCCTCCCAAGGGCCATGTTCTAGACAAATCCTCATGGCTCTGCACAGTCACTCCTCAGGCTGATTCCATTTGTTCTCTGCCTGTCCCCCTCCACAGGCTCCATAGGGAGAGGGTTGTCTCATTTCCATTTTTTAGACAGGGGAAGTTAGATGAGAAAACCCAGTTTGCTATGGCTTCCGTTTAAAAATCCTACCTGACCCCTCCACAATGGCAGGAGGTTGGGGATTGAAAAAGAGAGTTTCTGTTGTTGGTAACATATTTATGTTCAAAGGGCTTGGATAGTTTTAACATGTTCGTGGCTTCTCTTTGCTAGTCCCAATGTGCTTTGGCCTTAGGAACACTCTTTGTCCTTGTGGCTTTCTCTCCTGGTTTTAAGTCCATGAGCAATATTTCACCTTGATGAAAAGAAGCCCCACCTGTTTTCCCCTTATGCAGATCCTTATGTGAGTGTTTCCAGACTGAGTACAACTCCTCATCTCCTGTGTGGAAGAGCTGTATGTTCTCCAAAACCAGTAGCTGATCTATGGTAGTCCTGTCTCAGAGGCATCTTGAAAGCAGCATTAAAACCAGAGAATTAAATCTCCATTCTCATGCCTTTCCTGCAATCTATCCATTAAATGTTTAATTCTGTCTGTAATGACAGACTCTGTCATTAACTTGTCATGAATGCTGTATTTTTATGATGCTGCCATCGTCACTCAGTGTCCTGTTGCTGCCTGTAGTTTTCTGGTTTCTGAATATTATTCTCAGTTTTACTGCCCAGTCCATTTTTATGTTTCCTATTTTTATAAAAATGTCTTAATAAGTACTGCTGACTTAAATTTCTCTGAGGTGGAGCTGCCATGTGCTACAACACCCAACCCACTGGGCTGTTTGTGAGAGCTTTGAAAGAAAAAATCCCAAGTCCCTGCCTTGATGTCTCCCGTTTGGAATTTCTGCCCTTGTTATTGCAGGAACATGACTCCAAAGGTTTATCAGAGTGTGTGTCCTCATGATTTTGGCTACCAGTGTCAATCAGTTTGTCCACAATGGCTGTGGCAGTGCAGAGGAATGGAAGAGGCCGTGCACACGTGTGCACATGGACACGCGTGTGTTCAGGAGGTATAAAACAGTGCAGGGTAAACACACTGTGCTTTAAAGTGTCCTTTTTTGGGGGCGGAGGCAAGAGATATTTAAAGGTCAAAGGGAAGCATTAATAGTGTTAGATAAATTTTACCCTATTTAAATTCAAAACCAATAAGAACTTTATACAATCTTTTGGACAAAGCCTGCAACATTCTAATCTCTGCAAATCCACTCTGTACTGTTCACTGCTCTTCTTATTAATCAGTTCTACAGAGCTGTACTCCTCTCAGTGCTGTTACACACACTGCATTTTTATTCTCCAGCTTGGCCTTTTCTGTATTTTTGCTTCGTCTTACATTCAATTACCCACAGCCTGGTTTGCAGAACAGGGGGCCATTGGGGGCTGCATTTAAGTTACAGCCCATTATGTCATCTTGCTTCGTATATTTTACTCTGATCTTTCTTAGGATGAAACTCATTTATGAATCTTTCTGTGGAGAAATTATGTGCCTTCTTCTGCAGGGTCTGAAATTTGCCTTCTCAAAGCCTCTGTTATTAAAAAGAACAAGAAAACGCCCGACTTATTTACATCTTGGATCCTGGTGCTTACACCTATTGTTGCAGTTTCCAGAATACCAAGGTATTCTAATTATTGTTGCTCTATTTGATGCTTTCATCATAGTATTTAGTGTTCCAAATCCAATGTCTGCTTTCTGAGGAAGCCTTTTGTGTTCTTTGTAATATATACTTTCAAATTCATTTGAGAAGTCCATCTCCCTTCCTTACCGGTGAGCTTGACAAGCATTCCTGGAACTGGAAGCTGTTTGCCCAGTGAGAGTTCTCTTTGAAAAAATCCACAGCTCAGGGCTTTATGACACTTGATGAAAGTCTTGGTCACTCTTTAGGGATGGTGCCTGGCATTGAATTTTAGAGCTGCTCAGAACTGTCTTGCTTTTTTTATGTCATTTTTGCAATTGCATTTGAATTACTGTTTCTGGTCAAGATGTGTTAAAACCAGGATATATTTATAGTCTTTCATATGCATTCATAAATATATATACTAAAAATACGTGTGTGTGACACACTAATTACTTATATTTATCTGTGGGTATTAATAGCACACAATCATTGTCCACTTAATTTTGTTGCAATAATAAGAGAGTCATGGTTTACCAACCAAGTTTTTTTCACAGGCCTTTTTGTCCACAAATTCCATCTATGACAAAAGTATTTTGGAAAATTGCTGGTGCTATTTCCTTCTAGTATCAAATTTTATTTCTTTCTACTGTTTCCTGATCCCTAGTTTTTTTGAGATGTCTGTCATGATTTTTCTCCCAGGATTCTTGCTTCATCTTCTGCTTGGCAAACTGGAAGTGTTGGCCATGTTTTGATTTGGTGATGGAGGCACACGTTGGTGGTCATTTAATCAAATTAACATGTACAGATATTTAATCCTTAGAACTCCACTTAAAGTGGGATTGAAACTGGCATAATCCATGCAATTGGCCAGCTTCTGGATTAGGGTGAGGGAGTAACGTTTGCTATGTTCAGTGTGGTTTCTGTGGTGTCATAGGCTGAACTATACACAGACACACAGATTTTAGAATTAGGGGCTGCATTAGGTTCCAAGAAAGAAGGAAAAAGTCCCAGCCATGATGCGTTAGAAGCCTTGTGCTGGAATTATAGAAGGATTTCACAGCTATAGGAGCCAAGCAAATCCTTAGCTTTTAATAGTATAAAACATAGTAAAAGCTGAAAGTTCATGCCAGTCCTTCAAAATAATTGCCTTTAATATTATTATTGATCATGTAGTAGGAGACACAGCCTGAGTGCTACGAGGATTTCAAGGGAATGCTTTACAGCTTAATTATGTTTCCCTGGGAGATTTAACATAATTCAATTTATTTTCCCTCGTGTTTCATCAATCATTATATGAATAGAAAGGAGACCTGAGCTTCATTTCTAAGTGAATTCCTGTAGATTCAAGAACTTTTGACAATATCCATATTGGAGAGAGGAATGCAGCACACCTTCTGTGGGGGAATGAACCTGCAAAGCCTTCAAACAGCGATGGTGAACTTGCTCTTTATTGTTGGTGAATTTTCCGAAGACAAACTGTTGATCCATGGGACCTCTGCAAACCCAGCTGGGCAAGAAGAAGTCCTCTGCAGTTGGGCCAATTAATTCTTATTATTTATTTATTTCTGAAGGGATTTGATTGGGCATATCAGATGCACATGCATTTTCTTTTTGTCTCACAGAGCGTACTGATGAATTGAGTTCATTTTCTGTACAGTAACCTGTTACAGAGTAAGTTACAGGTAGGGTTGAATCTTGCCATTGCAGGGTACCCAGCAGCCTCTTCATCTCCATTTTAGAAGCTGCCAAATTATTCAGGCTATTCATCGCGTGCTCCCAAAGCACCCATTGAAATGAAATGGAGATTATTTTTAGGGCAAAACGGGAATCACCTGAGATGCTGTTTCTGTGCAGTGATAATTGTGAATGTGTTTTATGCAAGGAAAGTCCTGTTGTAAGACAGTCCACATATTTTGCTGATACTGATGTGCTACAAATCATTGCAGTGATTCTCTTGTACCTGTTGGGGCCTCTCAGCAGCTGGTGAATTTTGGGGGGCTGGTGGGGGGCAGGAGCTGTGCCAAAGCAGCCGAGGGAGCGTGGGCTGAGCAGCCACAGCACAGGGAAGGAGAGGAGCTCCACTTCCCTCCTTGGCTCACCTGCTTGCACAGTCTGGGTAGCAATGGCAGGAGATGGTCTATTGCTGGGGGTTGGATGAAGGAGCTTTTAAAAAAATATCAAATAAGTCCAGATCTGAGTCAGTGACTTTTAAAATGAAAGGTCTGCTCTATTACTGTTAATGGGCAGGCTTTCATAATTCTTTGCTATTAGAGTACTAACTCCCTCTTTTCAAAGCCTTCCTGAACCTCTCATTGTCCAGCATTTGTATCCCTCACTTTAATGAGTGCTAAATAAGAATTATATAAGTATTTCAATAATTCTCACTGGACAGTTAATTAAGCATCACTGACTCTAAGGAGCAGTCAGCTATTACCTCCTTTTACAGACAAGTGCTTCCACAGACACAAAGGGAAGAGGTCAATTTAAAAAAAAATGATGTGTGGATTAGTAATCTTTCTCCGTAATAAATGATCTGGCTAACAAGCTGAAACAGTGAAATAAAAACTTGCCTTTTTTTTTTCCTTTTTTTTTTTTCCTTTCTTCTGTTCCCTCATTTTTTCGATCCAATCTCTTGTGTACCTTCAACCTTGTCTTATGCAGGAAATGAATTCCCTTTAACTTTTTAGGGCCTGAATATTTTGAACTAAAGCTCTCCAAATTTGCTTCCTTCAGAAGATGGCGTGGGGCACGGCCCTGCCCAGTTTTTCATCGCACATTCTTTTTTAACAGCTTCTGTGTTTTCTCCTGTCTGATAGATCCTACCACAAACTTCAACTAGAGTGAGTGCAAAGGACCATAATACCAGTCTTACACACAGGGTATTTTATTAAGTCCAGCAGTTAAAAATGTACAAAGTTCCTTGTAATAATCCATTCATTCTGTTCTCGCCTGATTCTTGGAGTAAGCCTGCACAATTATTCAAATCCCAGCTTTTAGCTACAGCATACACCTCGCCATGGGGCTATGCCTCTGTAATCTTGCTTTGGTCTTGCATGTCAAATGGAATTAACTCCCATAAGAAATGTATGCGAAGACAACCCAAAGTGTCTAATCCTACTGCTGTCTTAAATTTCTGAAACTCAGACCTGTCATCTTTTTCTATAGCTTTGTTGAAGTTCTCACTTATGCTTCAGTCCATCCAAAGATGAAGTTTAGGGAAATTTGCATTTTTATGTATTTTTCAGTGGTGCGCTCCTGTGGCCTTTCCACGTGTTCCTTTTGTGGAATTATTTTTTCCCCGAGCTCGAGCCGTGTTTCCCGCCCTGCGGAGCGCCTGGTGGAGGTGGATCCGGTTGCTTTTAGCCGGCAGCGTACAAGTTTAAACACAGGGGGCATTCTGATGCTCACGCGTGGAAATAATGATCTCGTGATGCATACACCTCAGCAGCTCAGCCCAGCTAATCACAAACCCTAATTCTGCCTCGGTTTCATCTCCAATCGCGGCGCTTTCTTCCCGACTAAAGCCGGAGTGAGCTGTGCTCGGTGTAACCGCGCTGTTTGTTGTTGCACTCGGAGCAGCTCGGCTTTCCCAGCAGCGTTCCCGAGCCTCGCTGCTGTTCTCTAGGGGGCACGCTTTCAGATTCCAGACCCAAAATGCCTACATTATACATAATGAAAGGGAGGCGAAAGCGCAGCATTATCGGAGAGAAACTTAATTTTCCACTTATTCAATCAAATATCAACCAGATCTGATTAGGGGTGGCCAATTTTAGATGAACCAGGCAAAATACATTTACATAGGGGGTCCAGTTTCAACATAATTTCAGTAAAAAGCAATTACAAAATTACAGTCAGATGGAAAGCTGGTTCTTCTGGGTGTCTTGGCTAAGTGAGGTTGGAAGGGTAAAACTGTAACTTATTGTAGTGGATATTTAATAAGTGGTAAAGCCGCAGCACTCTCCACTTGAAAGTTAATTAAGGCCGTGGAATGACCATACTTGTACGGCAAATATGTTAATGGGTTGGCCATGGTAACTGTCACAACAAAGCCCAGTGAAAAATAATGGCTTTATGCACTGTTTTTGCTGATTGTTACATATTTTTAAAAATGCTCTTGTATTTTGTTTTGGTTTTGCTGTTTCGAGGAGTAGCGTAGCGGCATTTAATTTAGGATCTGCTTAAAGTGATTATTAGAAACTAAGACAAATACTGAAATGCAGATAAAGGTTAAAATATTTGCTTATGTAAATGTCAATAAGTCATGTATGTCAGAGAGACTTTCTCTTTATTTAGTTTTTTTAGACAGGCTGTGTGATTATTAGTGTCCAATTCTTCTCAGAAAGCTTGAGCTAATCCTTTGTATATAGTATTTCATTTATGAGTGTAATTGCTGTGTTATTTTGGTGCCGTTGGATAAGTGAATGCAGTGGCACACAGACTGTCAATTGAGTGGCGTGCTTTAAGTGGATTAAATCTTTATTTTCCTCTAAGAAGTCTCCTCATTCAGAGTATGGTCAGTTCTGGCCTTCAGGGTTGATTTTGCATGAATTTTTGAACTTCTATAACAGCCCATGTGAGGATGGGGCGGGGGAGCATGATTTTCTTCCTCATTTCAGGAAGCCTGGGGACAGCCTAACAAAAATAGTGGAGAGTCAGGAGAAAATGAAAATTCCCCCTCCAACTCTGCCATGCCCAGAGAAATGTGATCGGGTGGGTAGATGATGGTACCTGCAAGTGGATGGCCTATTAGAGGTACTGAAGAAACCTGGCAGAGAGGAAAGCATCTTAAGGAAATATGGAATTATGGAGGATGGATTAGATGGGAGAAGAAAAGTGTGCTTGGAGGGTAAGAAGTGGTAGCACAACAGAAGAGGAAAATGCAGTGCGTGTTTGCAGCAGCTGAAGGAAAACCTGAAAAAGAAAGGAAGGAAAAGGTGGGAATGTTTCCAGGTCATCCTGTCAGTGCAGGGGAGTCAAACAAGGCTGGGCTGTTGTGTTCCAAGGAGGCAGGCTGGTGTCAGCTTTGCTCAGTTAATGAGTGATGGGTACCAGCTCCTGGGTGAAATCAGGAGCTGAACTCAAATCCCTGCGCACACACTACAGTGCAGTGTGAGAGATGAACAGCACTTGTGTGTGGCCACTTCCAGCCAAGAGCAGTAGTAAAAATGTGGAAAATTAATCTGAAGTGGGAGAGCAATGCCTTGTAAAAGTTATTTTGGTATGGGTGTCCCCAGTTGGTTGGCCGCTGGGAACTGTTGCAGTGTATGATGGCCTTTGCTGTTTGTCTAACCTCCAGTTATCCAGTTAACAGTTAAAAACTGTTTCAGTCTCTGGAGTTCTTCCCTCACCACCCTTTGCAAGGTTTTGCTGCATATTTTAAAAAGGCTCAGATAAACTGATGTCTCTCTATGATGTCAGGTGGGGATGCCCTGGAGTTCCTCCCATGCATGCATCCCTTATCTAAGTAAAAGGTCTTTGGGGAATGTGATGTCTCTTAATCCATGTTCCAAGACGAGTGTCCCACTTTTGCCTGAGTTCTTGAGATGCCAGTGAAATACAAATAATGATTGCAGCCATGCATGAGTGATTCAGTTCTGATTTTCTGAAAAAGTGTTCCATTTTACTATCTCATTCAAGAGCATGAAAGCAAAAATAGGCCATTTTGAGCAAATGATGCATAATCATGGACCTTAAACACCTTAGCACTGAGCTCATACCTGAGGGAGGTTGGAATGCGCTCGGTTCTTTTTCAAGAGATATCCAAGTTGGTGTCAGATGACTTGTGGATTCTTCTGGAAGTTAAGGAAATGTATAATGGGACTGAGTTTTGTTAACCCAAATATTTTTGCATATAACCACTGCTTCAGTGATTCCAATTTGTTTTAAACTGGAATGTGTAAGGCCAGAGTGCCTCACTGGAAAACTTTAAAATATACCCAGTCTTCCTGAAGAATCATTTTAAAATAATCCATTATCTTATTTTCAAAGAATTCACATGGCGGGACAGGCTTCAGGTTGTTCTGAAGGACAAAATACATCCTGAGTAGCAGCTTGAATGAGAACTCCAAAACAATTTCCCTGGGGCTGATAATTTAGACAATTGAATTCTATTCTCCATAAATACCTTAAATATCCTAGACAAGTGCTAATGCCTCTGTTGTCTTCTTTTTGCTGAATGCATCCCTCCTGGTCTTTACAGAAAGACCTCTGAACAATGTGGCTGGGGCATGGAAAGGTGCAAGGAGCTTGGGCAATAATATTTTTGCAGTGCTGTCCACTGAAAGAGAATAATGTTTGTCTTTGTGACTACCCTGCTCTCGTGCACTCTGTGCCTTCACTCCTGGCTGACAGTTTCTTAGATCAGTTTTTGCGTTGTTTTCTCGTGCAGTGAAACTCTTTCAGCAGTGTTAAGTCACCTTATTTTTCATATTTTGCCTTTTCCTCCCCTGTTCCTTTCCTTCCCATGTCAGCTCCAGAGCTGCAGATTTATTCTGCCCATAATCAGTTTCTGAGTCAGTTTGGGTGACCTTGACTCTGGCTGTATTTTTGTGACTTCTGTCTTTTCTCTTCTCATCCTCTCTCAGCTTTGCCTGTTTCAGGCTGGAAGTCTCTACCTCTCCATAGAATTTCTCCATACAGGATATAGCCTGAGGTATTGTTGTTTAATATTCTAATAAATGTGTGCCTAAGTATGAGTGTGTCTGCAGTACCAGAAATACCCCAAAATCTTTCTGGGCTTGTGAGATGTCAGTCCTTTGCTTGAAACTCCTTACTCTTGGAAAGTTTGCTCCTGCAGTGCGCTGAGTTTTGGTCTGGACGGGGGAGCTCCAACCACTCACGTGAGTTTCTCTGTGCCAATGTAGCAAAGGTGTTGTTTTAATTTTGGGGAAAGAAAACACCAAACCCCAACAAAACAAAACCCAAACCCTCAAATTTTAGTCCATGTGTGGGTTTTTAAAAATTCTTTCAGAACTGCCTGTTTGATTGCTTTTTTATTTAAATTGTTTGTTTAAAAACGCACTCAGAAACTTTGAATTGGAGTTGACTCTCCAAGGCTTGCTTTCTGTCCTGTATGTTCTAGAATGTTTGCATTCTCCCTGCTCCAGCATCTAAATGTATGAGCCTGGTCTTAAGATGATGGTCTCACTTTCAAATGGGAGTATCAAAAACACTTAGCAATGTGCTTGCAAGGCTCACAAAGCGATTTTAAATCCTCTGATAGAAGCTATCTATTATAATTGCACCAAGTACTGTTATTAATGTCTCCAGCCTCTCCATTCTGTTTCTGCTCAAGCCATGCCCAAGAACAATTAGCTGTTTGTTTGACCTGCATTATAACATCATCTCTCCATTATGATAACAGTGGAGTGTCTAAGAACAACACATAATCTTCAGATTTAATGGGGCAGAAGACTGCAAAGGGCCAAACCCGTCTTGATGAAATGCCCTCAAGTCAGCAACTTGATGCAGAGGTGGATATTGGCACAATGTGATTTCTGTGGCTCTGTGTGATTGCAACACAGAAATCCCGGACTGATACCAAGGCCACTGCAGCAGATTAGTCAGAAACTGCTGTTGAACATAGGAAATACTGTGGGGAACTCAGCAGCTCAATCTCTGCTGTCTTTAAGGGAGACAAAATTATTTTACCCCATCTGTTGGTGTGCATGCAAATGAGAAACATTCCCTTTTCCTAAAATTCCTTGTGTGTGCACAGAGTGTTCACGACTAATGTTACCAGTGCAGGGGCTGTTGCTTTGATGAGGTGATCAGGAGCTGACCATGATGGGGCACCTCAGTGGAGGGACACAGCACTGAGGACATCACAGTGCAGAGTTCTCTGAGTGGAGCTGTTGGGATGGCGCCCTGTGAATGGAACTGCTTCTTGCCTTATATGGACCCTGTTTGTAGACAAGAACCTGGAAATACATTGCATTCTGAGAGCTGAAGTCTGAAAATGCATACATTGGTCCAACAAATAGCATCACATTATCAGTTTTGTTTTTCTGCTTCTATTGAATGCAGGGCACGTGCTGCTAAGAAACAAAAAGGACATGCATTTATTTTCAGGCATAGGACTTTGCAACCACTTGGGAAGAATATTCTTGATTGAGAACCAAAACATTCCATGATGCTTAACAAACCTGCAAATTGAAAAATCAACATCTGCCCTGTGTAGCAACGTAGCAGGAGAGAGACCTGAAAAATTCAAAATACTCTTTAAATTATGTTTCAGTGCATTTATAAAATTACTGTTCTCTGAGTTAAGGCTCAGGCTGGTTTTATATGGCAGCATCTGTTGTGTGGATGGACAAAATCCCCTCCTGCGCTTGCTGCTGGATGGTTCCAGGAACATGGAAATGTGTCTCCCTGACTGCTCCCACAATGGTATCTTAAAACAAATGGGACGCATGGTTAAACCACTGAGGATGACCTCAGCTGTCCAAACCCCACAGCTCCTGCACTCACAGTTCCCCTTCCTGTGGAATGTAGGAGTTTTCACCGGAGCAGCCAATGGAGGCGAGCGGAGCACAGTCCCTGTTCAGACAGAGGAAGGCACTGCTCTAAAGGAAACACAGAAACCTGTGATTATGCACTTACTGCAGTGCTGCTTGCCTGCTGAACGGCTGGGAATTTTTTTTTTTTTTTCTGTTTCCCTTATTTACATATCACAGCCATGTCTTCATGAAGTTACTTTAATAATTTATTAGATTGATCTTTTCAGAAATCTGCCCGGGCTAGGTGTCATTAGGAAAAGTTATTTCAACTTATTTAAAGGTTTGCGCCCGGGTAGGGCATTTACCTGCCTCACTGCTGATATTCTAAAAATACCTCCATGTCCATACTATTATCCATTCTTCACGTCCAATTGCTCTGTTATGGTAATAGTCAGAAGCACACCATGTAGTAATTACTTACAGCTGACTTAAGAAAAGAATATTCAACTCCCCCACTGTTCCACTAGAAGGTCTTTATGCGCTATTAACTCATTCCTGTTTATTAATACTCTACTGGTAATTCTGGCTGCTGCTTTTTAGGTTTGTAATAGGAGGACTATTAAACAGCAATTATTGACCATATGGGTTAGTGGATATTTGTGGTGGTTGTTGGGTGGTTGGTTTTTTGTGGGTTTTTTATGCTTTTTTATGTTTTTAGGTTGTTTTTAAGGAGCCACATCACAATATAGTGGTGCAACTTTACATCTGCCTGGGATTAACAACTTTGGCAGTGTTCCCCACCTAGAAAATGCAAATTCCATATTTCAGAAATATATGAAGCTGTGAAAATACAGAGCAATTTAAAAAACAGGAAAATACTGTGCCAGACAAAGTGAAAATTTTTTTTTTCTTTTCTCCAGCAGTGGGGATAGGGTTCGAGTTCTTTTCAGGTTTTGGGTTTTTTTGGTCCGTCTTTCTGTTTCTCTTTCTTTGACTTTTTTTTTTCCATTTTTTTTTTTTTTAGTTCTTATCCTAGAATTTTGTAATGGTCAAGTGTAGATTTCAAACTAATCAAACTTCTTCTAGAAAAGTGTGAATTATAGCACTTTTAAGAACTAGAAATTTGCCTTCCTCGGTAAGCTTGCCTAGTGGGAAGATTGAGGAGAGACAAAATTACGGCAATTATCTTTCAAATAGCTGGGCTGAAAAAATGGTGTCTTCCCCCCTTTTCCTCTCCTGCCTTTTTTTTCCCCTTTTTTTTAAAAATAATTTTAAAATCCAACTGCAGTTCTTGCTTTTGCTAGCAGCAATAGCTGTCAGTCACTGCACTGATGATTCCTTTTCCCACTGCTCTGCACTGGGAAGGCCAAAGCAGCCACAGTTTTGGCAACCACTCTCATTGTGGTGAGAAAATGAAAGACTTCTGCAGGGAAAAAATATGTAGCAGCAGTGAGGAAAGGTAAACAATTATGTGGGATGTGGTGTAGGAGAAAAGGGATTTGGGAGGTGAGTTGAATTTAATGCAAAAGTACTGGGCTGTGAGCTAATGTTTTGCAAAATATATTCTCCTTTCTCAATTCTCTTTGGGGTTGTCCCTAACACCACTGAAGAAGAGTCAAACTTGGAAAACCAATTACTTGTATTTGCCAGTGACATGGCTTTTTTCTAGAATTTTCTTAATCCCTTAATACTCCTCTTACGCCTTCTTAGTGCTCCTACTTGTGTGTGTTTGACTTGGATTATGAGTCTCGGCTGTGTCAGTGTGGTCCTCTGAGCTGCTGACCAGTAACAGCTCCATTAGACATAATTGTGGCCACAGTTGCTTCTGGGGATTGTTGCGTAGTTGAAAAATCTCTGCAATACTAAAATAAGTCAAAAATACTTAATTAGGAATTTGAAATCTACTGCTCTATGACCAAACACTATTTTTGTCTTCCTTTATTTCTTTTATTTCCCGTTGTCTTTAACATTAAAATTCTTTCTTGGAGTAACGAAACAAATTCTTGTGTGATGTGCCACACACAATTATTGCTTGGAAGGCATATATTTTTTAGAAAAGCTGGTCCACTCCTGTGCTTTTAGCTCCCCAATGTTTTAGTGATGCTTTTTTCCCAGGTGGCAAAGCTGAGAGAGGAAAAGCTGAAGGGATGTGTTCAGTAGAGAAGGATGGGACTGGTGGAAGGTGGGAAGTCCTTGTTCACAGGCTTCTACCCCTGCCTTGCCAGGAATAGCTGCACAGCACTGGCAGGAACCTGCTAAGGGACATTAGACAAGGGGGCTGGAGGTATAAAAAGGTGACATTGATTTTATTGCTCAGAAATATGGGCCAGTTAATTTTCTTTATGTGCCTGGCATCTTGGCCACGCTGCGGGATATTTTTTTTTTTTTTTTGCTTGGTGTAGTTTGTTATTTAAAATTGCTGTTTAGGTGGAGGTGTCATTTCAAGTTTGGGATAAAGGATAACTGGGAATCCTGAGCGAGGTGGCCCTTGGTGTCCAGCAGGACTTCAGTGGCTTGACTCTCTCCTCTCCAAGTCAAACCTGCCCTGAAATAATTAGATATTAATAAGAGAACGTTCCAAAATTTTACTCTTATACTGTAAAATTGCAGGTGAAAACTGGCTCTGCTCTGACATGTAGCTTAGGCTGGGAAATGAGTAGAGCATGATATTCGTTGAGAAACTGGAGTGGAGGAGCAACCCCTGACCATGCTCACAGAAAAATATTGTGCAAGTGATTCAGCTCTTCCCTCTCTTGCAGGGGAGAGATTAGAGGTGCACCACTTTGTCAGTTCATCTCCTTAACTCATCATATATTATTTATTACAAGGATTTGGTTTCCTAAGCCTGTCGTCTTCTTTTCTCTTAAGATACCACTGACTATTTGATCTTGAGGGCTTATTTTTTATGATGATGGTGATTATGATTATTGTTATGTACAGGTATGTGGGGAGGGAAGGATTTTGAGCAACAGCAAAACCCAAGCTTTTAAACATATGGGCTGTCAGTGTTTTTGTCTTGTTTTGGCACTTTTTGCACCTCATGCTAATGGTGTGATTGTGGTTGGTTTAAATACATCTGGGGTCCCCTGGAGCCTTGATTGCAGGGGCTTTCTGGCTCTGCTATAATTCTGTGCATGGAGGTTCTTAACTAAGCTGGCTTGAATTCATTTGCAGGATTTGAAAAAAGAAAAAATAAAAAAAAATATTGATACCCATCAGCCACATTTTATTAAAATTTGTGATGGCCAGGATTTCTTGTTTGTTTGTTTTTTAATTTTATGCTAACCCACCCCCAAAACTTAATGAAAATGTTAACATTTAACCTTGTTCAAGACAGCTAAAGTATTTTCACGGAGAACAGGTGCGTTCTTGGCATAGCTGGTGTTATAGGGTGGACTCTTCCATTTGTCAAATGTTCAGAGGAAGCCTTTCATTTAAAAAGAAGGGAAGTCTTGTGGAAAAAATGGCATGTATGGGCTAAAATAAAATTAAAAAATAAACTAGGCAGGAATAAACTTGCTCATGTGGTTGGCAAACCGAGAGCAAAACTGTCATGGCTTTGTTCAGCTGCTGAAGGGATGATCTGAAAATGTTTGATTAAAGAACCAGACTGTCTCCCCACCTGAGCCAGACGTAAAAAGTTATAAAGAATATCAAATGAAGGTATAGCAATGTGACATATCCCTGTTTTTTCCTCTCCTTGTCCCTCTCTCCAGGCAGCTGATGAGAACAGGGAAAGAGCAGGTCATGGCACCAAATCCTGCCCCGAAGCTGAGCAGGGCTGAAGGAGTGGCCCCGTGTGGAGAAGCAGATGGAGCTCTGCAAACTGTAAGTGCCTGCTCCGGTACATTCCTTCACAAACGACCCCCCATAGCTGTGGTATCTGCATTTTTGGGCAAATTCCTTCCTAAATGATGTTTTGAGATCAGAGAGAAATATGTGCTTTGTAACTGGCTTTGGTCATTTGGGATCTCCCCATCCTCCCCTGGCTGCCATCGCACCCTTTTGTCCTTCCCCGCACTGACTGAAATGTTTTGGGTTCATTCTTTATACGTTCGGATAAATCTTTTGTAATGGATTTTTGGGTTTTGCAGCTTAACGATATCAAATCCTTCCTAAGATTTATTGTCAGTCTCACTTGACCTGGGGATCAGAACTTAGAACGGTTGATGGAATTTGTTGCAGAATCAGGGAATGTTGTGAAAGTTGCTATTTTTGGTTTCTGTTTGGCTGTATCTGGAGACCACAGATTTAAAAAAAAATGAAATGATAAATAATGTTTTCTTGGGTGTTCAAAACATGATGAGTGTGCGTGTTTCATGAACTTTGGCTTCTGGACAAGCTGATTTGTACTATTCCTGATAAAGAGATGCAACACATCCAAGGTTTTTAGCTTTTAGAATTTTAGAATTCTGTAAAAAAACCCCCCGTCACCACCTCCCAGTGAAGGTTATAGACTGCCAGAGTGAGAATTTCAGCTCCTGGTAATCAGTTTGCTTTTCACAGACCTCGCTGAAGGGTTCACAGCCCCTTTCCAGCCTTGCTGGAGACGCTTCTCTGTATAAGCAAAGAAGGAAAATGTGTTGGAGCTGGTGCGGACAAAATATTTGTAGGAGATAGGACTGGTGTTGGGCTAGGTCGTCTTTGTAGAATTCAGACTGGGTTTGTTGCCTTCCTTCTGCAAAGCTCTGAGGCTGTCCCACCACTGCAGCTCGGTGGAAGAGGTGGCCCTGTGGCTGTGAGAGGAGGAGGAGCAGTCTCATAAATGGCATTTCATCCAAAGGGGGCCCAAAAGAAATTAAGTTTAGCAAAGAAAACAAGTTTCATCAGTTAAGGCAATAAAGCACCGTCCTGGAGCAAGTCAATAATGCTCAATTGACAGCCAGTCAATATTTGTACTGGATTAACTTTTCAGGGAATGTGGAGATTTCGGGGGGTTTTATGTAAACACTGTAAATAGGCTGGGACACTGAAGTAGGGTTACAAATACCGCGTGTCAGATTAGATTAGGATCACTTCCTGGGAGCAGGATTTCTCCTACCACGAAAGAGACATTTATATCTTGTGAAATGAACACAGATAGAAATTTTTTTGTTTGTCAAATATATTCCGAAATGCAGCTGGGCAGATCTCATGGCAGTGCTGCTCAGAACACTTCAAAGGGCAGCCTCTGTCTGAGGTCAGGCTCGCTCAGCTTCTGCCTGTGCTGTGCCCAAGCTGTGCCAGGTAGAGCTGCAATTTAGGTGCCATTGTGGCTCCAACTCGATTAACAGGAATGCTGTACAAGTTAATTTCAGTTTTGAGCTTCATATAATGCAAAAGAGCTATTAAGAAATATTCAGTATTTGTCATTCTGCTCCTTGCTGAAGAATTGGGCTGAGACATGACCAAAATGTGCTGGTTCTGGCATCTGTAACGCAAGGTTTAGTCTCTACAGGTGTTCTTTACAATGCTTTGCAGTGGCATTCCTGGCACCCACTTCTAACCAATGAAAAATCTATTTACCTTTTCCAAAGCTGGAAGCAAAGTGGAGAAACATTTTGAGAAGAAATTAGTAATTTACAGCGCCTTTTTTTCAAGATGTTGCCCTCACGTTTCCTGACTTGTCGTCTTATTAGAAGGATCCCAAATCGCTGCAAGATTCCCAGTTCTCTAGAAATAGCTGGGGGTGATTTGGCCTGTCGTGCCTGTCCCCGGGCATGGAAATGAGGGCAGGCAGAAGCTGGCACTGCCCAGATGGGCTAAAGAGCCCAAGTAAATCTGCTTTTATGTGTATGAAACACATGCGTGGCTCTTATGAAGTCCATGCAGGTAACACATCACTAGGAATCCCTCTTGCTGGAAAGTAGATTACTGCATTTTATTGTTCTTTCTTTTATTTCTCCTGCCTTTTTTTTTCTTAGAAGAGGTAATTAGGCCATAAACAGAGGTCTGACAACTAATTTTGTCTGCAGCAAAATTAATATCATAACCAACAGATAATTTCAGCTGAGCAAAATTAAAAAATATATATATTAATGACATTTTAAAACCAGAAAATCTATTTTTTTCCTTCTGAACTTTTTGTACCTGGCTCTTTTGATATGTGTGGAGATGCTCACTCATTTAGTGAACAAATGTTTTGCCTCTGTACTGTTCCTGCCTCACCACCAAGCCTTGCTGGTGTTGGCCTGTGGTACGAAGTTGCTTTTAATTTCCTCTCTCTTGTTCTCTGGTTCCTTTCAAAGCAAAAATGATCTGAGGGAAAAGACATTGCTTTTCTTACCTCTAAATTTTCATTGACATTAATAGGAGGCAGGTGGCCAAGTCCCTGCATACAGCTTTGAAAATTTAAGGTTTAACTTTTTTCTTTTTTTTTTTTCTTTTTTTTTTTTTTTTTTTTTTTTACCCTGGGCAGATTCTTACACTGCTGGAGTTGTGAATCCTCAGAAAAGATATTAAATATGCAACCATACCATGTCAGCAGTGCCTAGAGAGTTTATCTACAAAATTATCGTCTACCTTCCAAATCTATAACCCTAAAATATTGATTGGTTAAAAGGTAGTGGATAAAGATTAACACAGCACAGCAGCAGATTTCCCTAATCAAATAAAAAGACTATTAACAGCGCTGCTCACAGTTCTGAAGATGTTGGTTTGAAATACAGATGTCTTAACCAAAGTGCTATGTCTCATTTTCTGAATGCATTTTTGAATGCATTTAAATAAATTACCAAATAGAAAGAAAGCAGAGAAAAACTCCGCATGCTCCAGACAGTAAATTTCCATTTATAATAAAATTATTTCATGCCTTTCAGTAAAAGTAGTTGGAACTTCCAAAGATCTATTCCATTGGATAGTGTGAAGTCAAGCAGTGGATTCTCAGCCTAGAAGGCTCCATAGGCACGTGTGTGATTTTAAACCTGTTAGGTTAACTTGGAGCTCTAGGATCCTCTGGAAAACCATCCCTGCTTCAGACCAGCACGGGTTCAGGTGGCTTGGAATTTGTCACAAACATTTTATTTAGCTTATTAGCGTTCCATAGGAGTAAGCTACCGGGAATACCGCTTGGAAAAGAGCAGCATTTGTCACTAATGCTTTTAGTGTACACTGGGAATTTTTATCCAGCCAAAGGCTGAGCTGTGTTTTATCCCCTTGGAAGAATTTCCCATTGAGTGACGGCTGAGCAGGGATTGAGCTAATAACCCATGCCCTGGGTTATTGGAGGCACAGAGACAGAAAGAGAAAATAGGGTGGGTAATGTATTAATTTTCATCAGTTATGGACAATACTATTAAATTACTGACTCTTGTTGAAATAACGTGTCACCGATTAATAATGTCATTTCAGCTTCCCAAACTTTCCTACCTAAAAATTTTAATTCAGAAAGGAAAGATGTGAAAATGTGTGAGAGAGGTTTTGGCGCTCTAACTCGTAGGTATGGAGGTCTTTTGTTTTTGTTTGAAATCTCACCTAATTTTAAGTCACAGTGTAAATGAGGTTTTAAAAGTTTTTAACAGTGATGTGGATAAATTTGGAATTAAAATTGAGATCTGAAATGTTGTGTTGCTCCACTTTTAAAAATAAGTTCCCTCCTCATTTGCAATTAAAATGCCTAGAATCTGCATAAAATGTGTGAAATTAGAGATAATTGAAATACAGTAGCTATAAATATGTCTACTCCATTTGAAAAATAAATAAAATGTCCACTAAAAGTGTGCGAAAGCCATACCCCCTTCTCTTGTTTCTCACATTTGGATCTCTGGCGTTTTTCACACTTTTATAGCTAATTTTTATTGCAAAACAATATGTTACATTTGTAGCCGTTGTGGGAATGCAGAATAGCCCCTGGCAGCTCTGTAAAAAATGGAATGTTGGGAACACATTTAGAAGAATATAGCTTTCAATTTCATCCCCAGCATTGGTGTCGTGGAATCATATTAAGTGTGATCTAACAAAAACAAAAGGGGGAAAAAATAAAAACAAACGTTACGGAAAATAATTGAAATCAGCTATTATTTAATGTATGTTCATTTCCCCTGTTTGGATGTTTTCATAGTGTAAGATGTTGTGATGTAGTGGTTTTCCAGGAGTGAAACTCCAAAGCCAGGTTGGTGCTGTTCCCTGGAATGTCCTGTGCCGCTCCATCCACAGCTCCAGGGATGAGCAGCCACGGCCTGGTGCTGCAGTGGGGCAGGGAGCCTGGAGGAGCTCCCATGATATCCCCTTCTCCATTATCAATTATTGCTTATTAGCCTGGGCTCTGGGGAGTGTCTGCCACTAGAGTGGAGCAGCATCTCACACGCAAATTGTGAAGAGCTTCTCTAACTTCAGTCTGGAAACTCAGAAAAATATTATTCCTATAACATCCTGTGCGTCCTTCTTAGTGAAATTGCACTGTGCTGTCCTGTCATTTCCAATGCTGTGCCACATTTCAGTTCCTGGGGAACACCAATCAACTCCCAAAGAGCTGCTTTGGTGGGGAAATGAGCAGCTTTTCAACTGCTCTGCATCCAGCACAAGCACACACAGCAATTTGCTGTAATTCACACAAAACTGAATTGAAAGGCCTGGGTGAAGGTTACTGCCCTGGCTCCTCCATGCTCCTCATCCTGGGATATTATTTCTGGAAGCTGTGCTTTCTGGAGGTGTGCCTTGCACAGGGAATTATGCCAAAACAAAAGAGTTTCCGTGCAGGCAACAGGAATTCAGCAGGTTTTAATGTTGGTGGCTCCCTCAGTAGCTCTCTCTTCCCTGCTACAGTGAGTATCACAAGGGACTTTGTTGCACCCTGGCTCGGGAATTTAATATTTTTTTCCCTACTTTCCTCTTTCCCCCCAAGTGAATTTATCAATAAATCACAATACTGTGTTTTTGACAGAGGTGTGGATGTGTACTGGACTCAGGTGCCTCACTCCAAATCTTCCACGATTCCTGATTTGGGGATAAGAATTACAAGGAGGAGGCAGATTTCCAGGATGTGTTTGAGGAGTGCTGAAATGTTAATGCATTAAGACTGAAACGGTGGGATTTAAATCGCTACATTGAGCTGCACATAGTACAGAGGGATTGATCCCAGAAAAGTACCAGAGAGGTTGTGTCTCATACAGGCCTAACCACTATGGAGTCATTCTTCAGAGACAGACCAAGCGACAGAAGAACCACAGCCTTACCTGCAAGGTGCCTTTTCATAGGTGCTTTTTTCTCTCCTTTTAAGTTGTCCTCAAGGAAAAATAAGAGCAAAAAGTCCCTGTGCTTCTCACTGCACATCTACAGCACTTCATAAATAATAGTGGCTGTTTTAAAAGCAGGGGACAGGCAGAGGGTTACAATGGATGAAAGCTAGTTAGTGAGTTAGCCAGATAAATGCTTAAAAGAACAGCAGCAAAGATAATCCTGCATTTATTTCTGAGGGATTCACCAGATGACCCTTTTCTGTCTTTCCTGATCTGTGTTTCTTGAGTCAAAGGGCTGAGCAGAAACCTGAAAAACAAACCTGCAAACTCGGGGTATTGCTGTGATTTGTGATCGTGCCTCCTTCAGCTCCTCGGTTCTGTTTCGGAGCATCTCAGTTAAAGCTCGTGTCCAGCACGGGGTGGCTTTGGAGGGAGCTGTGGCAGAGACTCCCTGGCAAACACAGGCACTGGTTCTCTCTAAACTTACTGAGTGACATGTGCAAAATTGATCATTTCAAGAGCCTTTTGTATAACACAAAACTTCAAGCAGAGAACCCAAGGCATTTCCTTTCATCAACCTGGTTCTAATTTGATCAAAGCACGAAAAAATTCAACCCGCCTTATTTCCTGTCCAGTTCTTTTACACTTTACAGCACATTATATATCAGTCTCATATCCCTGAATTTTAAGAAGCAACCAGTTATATAATTGGATCAACAGTTGCCAATCACTCCAGCACAGCACTGCATTATTACTAAGCTGACTATAATTTTGAAGCTCTTTTTTTATTATGCGTATGACTATATTATCACTGTATACATATTAGGACAGCTGAATGAGCCCCTCAAGGAAAATAAGGGTTCAAATAACTTTGAGAAGGGAGAGAGATGAACAGAATTGAGGATTCACCCCTGTTACAACCGTGGTGCCTCATGGCACGGTTCCAGGAGAAAGGAAAAGAACAGTAGCTGTGTGCTGTCTGTGAATCCTGCCCACAAATCAGAAAATTGCAATGCTGCTGAAGTGGGCCATCTTGCATGCTTAAGCAAATTAAAAATCAAATGCGTTTTCTGCTCTCAAATGTGATGGATCGCAGAGGAATTTTGCAATATGCGAGTCTTTAAATCCAGTTCCTTGGCTCACAAAGCTCCCTCCTCCCCACAGACACCTGCACGCAAGTTCAGAATAAAGCCACTCTGGATTTGCACTGCTCCTTCCTGAAGAGCTGGGGAGTTATCATTTGCATGTGACAAAAGCAGGTGCTGCTTCATGTCAGTAATTTGCACAATTATGTAAGAGTTAAAAATGTCAGGTAAATAGTAGTATTTCCCCCTGAAGCCCAGGAAGTCAGAGTACCTTGAACCCTGTCTCAGTTGTATCTCCTTAAAGAAAAGTGAATGACAGCCTGTTAGAAATCTCTATGTTTTATACCATTAATTTACAGGTAAGGATTGTTAGTTAAACAAGCATTTAATTCCCAATAGCCTGAATGTTTCAATACCTTGCAGCAAACAAATTACAGAAATATTCCATAGAATTGACATATGAACTCATAACCTCTTAGGTAAAGGTGAATGACTATTTGATGGAATTTTTTTTATTGTAAGGACCTCCCTCCTTTTTTTGTTGTTCTGTGCAGTTCATTTGTATGCATTAGCTTGAAAGAAGCCTGTAAATAATAGCTTAGACAATAATAATAATAATAATAATATAAAGAAAACATTATGATTCTTTCTGGCTTTGCCACTCCAAACTCAGACATTTACCTGTTTCTGTTTTGGCTTTTTCTCTCTGAGCATACACACACAGTCATGAATATTTGTAGATATTTTTAGGTATAAATGTGTTTTGTAGGAGCATATACATGTGTTTCCAGTATAGACATTTTTAAAAGGGCATTAATTTCATACATTTTACATATCTGTAGGCACAGGCAGACAAAAGCTTACATGCATAAAAATGTAATGTCTCTCCTCAGCAGTCAGATTCTGTGCCCTACAGGACTTCACCAGGAAAAACTCACAAGCAAAATTCAGTTTTAAGCACCTTGCTGTAGTTAAAATTGCCCAGTGATTTTTTTTGGACAAAGTGATGAAATTCAGGTGAAAGTGAGCCTGAATTTGGAAAACCCCCTCGAGGTGGTTTCAGTAGGAGGTTTGGGTGGTTGTTTATTTGTTTTTGGTGGGGTTTTTTTGTTTGTTTTCTGGTTGTTTTTTGGTTGGTTTTTTTTTGTGGTGACGAGTGTTCGCTTCATGTCTTACTTCTTAGGTGTCTGGCTTTTTGCAGCCCTGCACCTTGTCCCCAGGCTGATAAAATGAAATAAGTGTCTTATCACTTTTGCAGCTTGCTATACGGTACCGTATTTTTTTCTTTGGCCATTCCTGCTGTGTTTTTAAGTAATTCAGTAAAACCACTTAAGCACCTTCCTGTATAAAGCTGGTTGTTGCATGAGGAGCGTGGTCATCTTCAGCTGCTGCAGTGTCCTCTAAAACCCCCCAGCCCAGAGACAAAGCCAGCCCCGTGCAGTTGCTGTGTGTGTGCAAGTGTATGCATGCAAACAGAACTCAATCTGTTACAAACACAGAAATTGGATCAGCCGAGAAACAAGCCCTGTGCCCTCGTCCTCCCCCTCTGCCCATCCCTAGGATAATAGGAGAATTGAAATTCCTATTTCCAGACTCACTGCAGATTAATATGGTTCAGCATAGATACTTATTTCTCTGATAGTTTCCCATGCATCTTCCCAGTGAAGTTGATAGAAATTACTCCAGCAGAATGTGTAAAGCAGATGTTATCCCATTAATTAGCTCTGGACCTGAGCAGGCTCAAGACTTTTCCATTTTCAGGCCGATAGGAATTGGTCCCAGTGAGCGTGCTCCATATCCACATTTAGTATCATCTCATAAACAGCACTGGAAACACAGCAGGCCCTTGATGAAGATACATTAGCTTATTTCTAATTTAAAGTTATGTTGCTTAACCTTAATGTAATTGGTCACTGGTGACCGACTGTTTGTATAGCGAGTTGATGACCAAAGAGCTGTAATAAATTATAAAACTTACTGCTTAAATAGAGGGAATGACTGTTCTGTTAAAAGCCTCGCTTGTAATAATGGTAAAATAATTACACCTCAAAGGAAGAGCCTTGGATCTGATAAAGCTACCATAGTCTTTCAGATGAAGGTGTTTTCATTCTACTTTAAAGGACATGTAGAAAATATAATTTTTTTTCCTCTCAGTGCAGTGTCTTATGTTGGCTGAATAGTCAACTTTCAAAGCTCAACCTAATATTGATTAAAAATAAATTGGTAAATCAAGATGCTTTCTTTTTGAGGGGTTGTGGGGATTAAAGTAATTAACCAATTTCAGTGGTTAACAAGAAACAAAAGAAATTTGCACAAATAATTATATTCTGTACATCAATTCAAAGTCACCGCTAGACATGTGTTAGAGGAGCGTTGATTAGCTGGTAGAATAACCAGGATAATAATCAACTATGGAAGTAAGTAATTGACACAACTTTAATGTTTAATAATGAATGGCTTGCCAGGGGCAAAATTAAGGGAAATCTCCTTTCTGAGACCCAGTTCAGACCTAAAACTTCTTAGGCCAAATATACCAATTTACTGGAGATTCCTGAACTGCTCCTGCAGTGCTGTAGCACAAGTAACAGGTGTGGTTAAATGGCACGAGTGGCTCTATTAAATCTGGTGGTTCCTATGTGCTGCAGTTTAATTTCCAGCCTTTTCCCTGCTGAAGACTTAGAGGCTGGTTTTAAAACTACAGGAACGTAAGGAACACTTACTCTTCCACGGCTGTTCTTTGTTTCTCCAAGCGCCGTTCTATTAACAAGCAGTTCATTAAATCAATAAGAGTCAGGAATAAGTGTATGATTTGCTTGTCTCAGAAGCGATAATTTCTCTCTCTAAATATTTGCGTTTAAAATTTGGGCTCCCTCCAAATGCCCTAACTTCACAATAGAGAAATCGAGTTTGGTTTGTTTTTTTTTTTTAATCCTCGTATTTCATTTCTTACAAGGACCTTCCAATAATTTAAACTATTTACAGTGCCTCAAAGATCATTATTTCCCTGTGACTCCTCAGAGAAATATTGGAGCCACTCTATTTATTGCTGACATTAGATTTACCTTTGAAGACTGGTTTACAAAATGGAGACATTAGGATGGGAAAGTCATTATTTTTTGTACATTGCTCGGAATGGTAAGTTTCTGCGTGTGCTGTATCAGAGTAAACACTGCTGTAGCTGCTCAGTTTGTTATGGAAACTTGAAAAGCAGATGCATTAAGGTATTTTGTTTTTAAAAACACACGGTTCTTCAGAAGGAAAAATATAAATACTGTTTGGGAGCTTGTCACGAATGTATATTTAAAAATAACACCCCCCCAAAGCAATGAATAAAAATGCTTTTTGGCGTTGTAAATGGAGGCAGAGAATTGCTCAACCAATAGAAAAGCAGGTGGGGTAACACATCCTGATTCTTCTAATTGAGGCTGTAAAGAAAGATGAGAGATATGTGCACTGTTTGTGTCACAGTAGTTGTGATCTGTGAAAATAACTTCAGAGCAGCCTTTCCTAATATTAAAATGTCTCTGTTGCTGTTCAACTAAAAATCAATACAGCTCACAATTTTAATAAGGAACATGAATCTGAAAATGTGTTTAGTATCAGGTTATATAAACACACCCTAATGAGATACTATAAAATCCATCACATTAAAGGCTGGTTCCTACAAGGTATATTAGCTTAAAATGTTCAATATATTAGGTCAGTGTACAACACTACACATAACAAAGCAGGTCTGTCAAGGCAAGATGCATGTTTTGCCCCTTAAAACTGTTATGTTTTGCACATTTTATAAGGTTCTTTGAATACATGAATAAGATAAGTTATTCCCATCTCTTTCTTAAGCAATCTCAGAAATGGCTGTGACCTGAAATTGGAAATCTTGTAAACACCCATCCGAAGAAAATGTGTGCAGTTCTGTCTTAAAGAGATGGTACATGTTTAATTATCCCAACTTCTTGGAGGAGAATACTATTAACATACACATTAGCATCGTCCCATTGGTTCCTCCTGCTGCTCCACCTTAGGGGCAGCAATAGGAGCTAATCTTATTGCTCCCATGCGCATAATAATGAAATTTTGTCTTGTCTCTGAGGCGGTGTTCTTTGGTCTAAAGTACAGCGGGAAACATTCCCCTTTTTTTTTTTTTTTTTTAAGAAAATTTCCTGACCAACTCGTTTAAAAAAAGATTTGAAAAATTAAAATTCTTCCTGTGTGAATGCCGGAGCCCGCAGAACGCGTTGCTTTGACTCGCGAATCAAAATTAAGCAATTGTGCAAATAAATTGCTCTGTATTCACATATGGAATACAGTGTACTGGGGCTGTGGGTGTATTCAGCTCTTTGAAAAACTGGAAGCCGTGGATTTTATGTTATTTTATCCTGCAGTGTCCATATAGGCTATTCTCAAAGAATAACATAAGAACAAACAAAAAGAGATGGGTTTAATATAAAATACCTTTTCCTTTTCCAAGCAGTGTTCTACAGACTATAATGGGGAGAGGAATAAAAAAGCACAGGCAAAAAAATACATGTGAATTCAAGGCTACTGAATTAAGGGAGGTTGTACCAACATTTCCCCCACTGTACATTATTTGTATTCAAGGTTTTTGAAATGACATTGTAATCTGATGATGCACCAGCCTATTATATTGTCTAGCAGGACAAATATCCTTGCGTTTTCTCTGTAGAACTAACACAATTTTTCCATGTCAGAGGTGCATAATATCCTGGCGGTCATAAGGAATGATGCTATTAATCCTCTTGGGCAATCTCCAGGTCTGATTATTAGGGAAATAAATTTGCATGCTGCATATGAGCTAGGTGAATCACCGAGAGCACAAATTATATTTCCTGACAGCAAGTTAGAGAATGGAGCCACATCGCTTTTTTATCTTTTTTTTTTTTTTCCCCCTCTGAAAGCTATAGAATTTCAATTCATTACATGAGATTGGTTAGAATTCAAGTCTCTTTTTAAGTTGATATTAAGTTGAGTCTGTTATCTCTGTGAAGGCTAGTAGGTTCCCCTGAGTATCCACCTAATCACTACTTAAAAAAATCGAAACGTATAGTTAGTGTCATGATTTAGGTACCAGAGCCACTTTATTTATCAGTGCAGAGTGAGATAATTTCAATTTGAGGCTCTGTAGCCCTCATGAATTTAACCATTTTGAAAGCTTTTTTCCTCTCTCTCTTTTTCTCTCTCTACCCCTTTCTCCCCCTCCTTAATGTGCATATTGTAATAATGGTTATTCTGGGCACCTGTTTCGCCATGCTCTGTGCATTTCTCAGACTGCTTTATCTATCACATCATATATATTTCCTGGTATGTTTTGAAGATTTTTTGGTGAAATGTTATTTGGATTTCAGTTAAGAAAATTTGGCAGTGTTCTCTGTGCCAGAAGCACTGCCAGGCATTTCTGCTTCTCAGATCAATGATAAATGTATTTTTATTATTTTTACCATTTGGCATCTGAGCAACCTTTTTGCATTATTAAATCTGAACAGGGAGAATGATAGCAAATGAGAGAAGAATAAATGGCTTTATGTCCTGATGTATTAATTAAGCAGACATTTATTATAATCACAGTTTTATAGATGTTGTAAAAAGGTATTTTTTTTCCATCCATGATATACATCCGTGTATGGTAACTTCTGTGAGCCTTTTTGGAAACGTCCAGGTTTCTTAGATTGGAAAATTGGGATCACTGGTGCTGAGCTGTACATGCAGACAACAAGCACAAACAAGCCCTGGGGTGGTGAGAGTAGATGGATCCAGCTTGGAATTGAGTGAGGAATGTCTCAGTTAAAGGTGGGGGGCTATAAATCCATTCAGATCAGGCACAGCCTGGAATTTGGGGGACTCTGAAATGCCTCCTGCTCCTCACTGGAGCTGAGCCAAGCACAGAGACACAGAGAGCCCCTGCACTGGTCAGAGCTGGGGCTGTGATTGAAACAACACGAGCCAGGTAATGTGTCTGATAATGCCAAATCTGAAGTGTTCTTAATCATTTACTTATTCATGAAGTGCAAGCAGCAGCACTGGAAGGAAAGGGATATATCTCTGACTCAGATTTCATGTGTTGCCAAATATACAGCAAAGGAAGCACTTTTAATCATCTTACATGAAACCTATTTAGGATTTGTCTATTCTCTCATCCGTTGGGTTTCTTTATGCTTCCTGAGCAGAGCCGGTGCCATTTCTTTCCAGAACAAAGGTCCTTTTGTTTGTTTTCTTTTTGTTTGTTTTATTAATTTTCTGCTCAGCATTTGGGTTGTGCTGCTTCACAGACAGGAAGTATTTCCCACATTTAGGAAAAGGAAATAGCCTTTGGAGAAAATTCAAAGAAAGTCCATTGGGGAGTGACTTGCCTGTTCAGAGTGTTATTTCCTATTCCTGAATAGAAACATCAGACTTATTTTTGGCATCAAATAGTAGTGCTGCTATAAACACTAGCCTCTTTAATTCCCATTTTGTAATGGACACTTATACAGAGAGTGTTTGTTGCCCTTCTTAAATAGGGATGGGTGATAAAAGAAGGCAAATTTTAACAAAAGTGTGAAATTGCCTCTCTCCTGTTGTCTGTGACCTAGACAAGGTCTCTCTGATACTGCTGAGCCCCAGCAAGGCAAATGAGGGGCCTATTTAAACATGAGTTGTCTGTGATTTGGAAGTTGTCTGGACTCCACCAGCTCCATGACAGTTCCTGTCACAGGGCTGCCTTTCCTCAGCCTGCAGAGGAGGAGGAGGAGGCTGCTGGGAGAATGATGGGTGTTTTAATGGGCACTCTTTCTGGAGTAGGGCTGGAGCACGAGGCCATCTATGTCCTTATAAATTGTAATAAGTAGATAAGATCAGCTGGTGATAATGCAGAGAGGAGAGAACATCCCTATGCCCAGTCGTGCTGCTTCTCTCCCGCAGAAAATCCTGAACAGTGTGTGGATAACACCTGGCAGGAAGGGCAGGGTGGGGAGAATCACAGATGAACCAAAGGATGGCAGCTAGTAAAGTTTTATTTCAAACTTTATCTGCTACTGCCCCTCATCATCGCACAGTGAAAATACTCTCCTGAAAAGAGAATGAATGAGTTTTGAACTTGGACTGACAGAAAGGGAAAAAAAAAATCAAATTGAAAAGATTAAAACCAGGAGTTTCTCGGGGGGGGGGGGGGGGGGGGGGGGAAGTATGTCTCCCCAGTTATTCTTTTGGATTTCTCCTTGTCTGTTAATGTCCATGGTGTGTCTGTATGTTGAAGTTTGCATCTGGCAGATCTGTGCCAGCACATGAGGGAAACCTGCTTGACTCAATTGTGCCTGAACGCTGTGTGCTGTCACACAGCCGTGTGTGCCAGTGCAGCGGGATTTGGTGGGGCAGCTTCCTCGGCTGCGCTTTCTAAAACACCACAAAATCAGAGGAGTTTGCCAGCTGCAGCTTTCACCTTCATTGTGGACACTGAAAGTTCATAAGTTTAATTTAAATATGTTGTGTATAAAGCAAAGCATGTACAGTGTTGATCTTGGTTCCTCAGCTGTTCCTCAGCTCTTAGGGACATGAGCAACCTGGAAATCAGCTGCTTTGGTTGAGGAAAGCAACTACCCTGCCTGAACTCTTGTGTTGCCCCTTAAACTTAGACTTGTCAGTCTGCAGCTGCCAATATTTTGGGTTTAGTAGGATGAAAAACCAGAGGGTGCTCTAAAACCCAGAAACAGAGATGTGACTCTCTTCTGGTTTCTTGTTGTGGGTTTGAAGAGCTGGGGATTCGTGAGGCCTCGAGGGAGCCGGTTCCGGCTGCCACTTCTGGGATGTGAACAGAAGAGGCTGGCACACACAGCACTGCATGTGCCTCGCTTCTGGAGGCATCCTAAGAAGAGTGAAAGGGAGGGAGGAAGTCCTGAGCCAACCCCAAGCAAACCACAGCAGCCCCCAGCCTGGAATATGGCCCCCGGGCTGGATGTGTCAGGGAGAGGCTTCCTGCGTCTGTGCCACTACCTGCAGCCATGTGTGGCTGAAGGCTCTGCCTGGCATCCTGGGCGACCACTGTGTGCCATCAACTTCTGTTCAGTGACCTGTCAGAGCAGAGAAGGAATTTCACATGGCCTGAAAAACTGACAGAACAGTTCACCTTTCGGGGAAATGTAATATTTTCTGATAAGGAGCTTATGTTAGTTTTCTTAGCAAATAGCCTGAAAGCATTTCTGTCTGTGGCATTTCTAGATGTGATAAGTTGAAGGAAACATCCTTGACCATGACTTAACAAAACAGGCCATTTGTTTCATGGGGTAGCTGTTTCCAGAAATGTAAATAAATGGCAACTTAAGGATGATATAAAATAAACGATCACAGAGACAGCCCAGAGCTGCATTGTTTCAGAAAACACAAGGCACTATTTATGGAGCTGTAAACAGAGGAGTGTGTTTATTATTGCACTTGGAATTAAATCAGAAAGCCAGAAAGCTGAAGTTTTGGGAAAGCTCAGGCCACATTTAGGAAGCTCTTTGCTGGGGTTACTGCTCGTGCTGCGTGTTTGTTCTGAACAGAGCCAGCCTGTTTTGGGAGGGCAGCGGGCCTGTCTGCCAGGGCCTCATTCTGCCATTTATTTCCCCACCTCCTTGACATGAGTGAAGCTGAAGGGGGGAGATGGTGAGCACAGCTGGGGGCAGAACACATCCAGATTTCATTTTGTGCCCATGTCTCAAATACTTTTAGAGTGTAAATTGAGAGCCAAGGGTGTCTCTGTGGAAGCAGGTCCTGGTCAGAGCCCCACAGCCAAACCTTTGTGACCTTCTCTGTGGCTGGGGTCGGAGTATCCTGAGCCAAACCTGGTGGGATAAACAGAATCCAAGCCTGGTTTTGTGGCTGTGATTATTCTGGAGTGGATTTAGGTGTTTTTGTTCTAGGCAGTACCTAGCTCCTTAAGAAAGACCCCCCCCCCCAATTAAATAGCATTATTGGTAATTCTGTGCCACATGGTTTGAAACTACCACACTCTTATTAACGATCTTGGTAATTATTGGAACAATATTTTTGAAGTCTCACCTGTACCATATGTGCCCCTCTCAAGGAAACATGCTTGGCTCATCTAATGCAGTGTTGTAAACCGCCTTACACACCCCTTAAATTGAAAATGCCTTTCCCCCCACTGTTTTACTGGTATTCCTAAACTATTACACCACACTTAAAAATGAATTGTGTGCAATGACATTAGAGAAGGGGGTTAGGCTTTCTGAGCTGCTACCGGTGACATATGACTGTAGTGACAGACAGTCAGCAGTATTCAAACTGAATTAATCTGAAAAAGCAGCAGACTTCAATGTGGAGTTTAGGAGGAGGCTGAGCAGCGACATATTTACAAAAGGGATGTCACTGAACCGTCTTTCTACCCAGGGATAGCCTATGGCTACTTAATACTTTTAAACCAGTAGTGGAAGGATTAAATACACCTGAAGTCAGGTCTTTGAGGCCATTTCCCTCTTGTGCTTTCTTTTCCTTACTTGAGTTGCACCTCAGCAGCTATTTTTTTGAAGCGCTGTGAAAAAGGGTGGGTATTCTGATACCTTTTATTAGAATTGCACAGAAGCAGGAGAATCCTCACAGAGACGCAGGCTCCTTTTTCTGTTGCCTTTGAAAAGTTAAGACATGTGAGGTTACACAAGACACAGACACTGCAGTGGAGGAGGAGGGATATGGTAATAAAGGTGATAGTGATACCTTAATTTAACAAATATGCAGTACTAATTATGTAAACATGTGAGAACTCTAAAATCTTCTCATCATGGGTGTCACACAATTGAAATATTTTACAGCCTAATTCGAGATTATACAGTAATAATGTTATTTTATATTGGCTAGTTGACAAGCATAGGCCAGGGCTGTCTGTCAAACAAAACTGTTGTGCCAGATTGTATCTTGGCGATAAGCACAAAAGAAGAGCAAGTCAAATTCTGTTTACATATTAATCATTGATTCAGATTTAGGTCTGTACCGCAGACACTGCCTTAACTGGTAGCTGTAAGGGGGGAAAAAACCTGTTTGTACTTGGGTGGGCCATATTTTGAACAAAGTAATTTCTACAGAAGGCAGCTACAAAGCTCCACATCTCATTTTGCAAATGTACCTAAGAGATAAGGATCCATTCAGAGGGATTTAGGTAGCAATAGCTTTTCTCCTCTATAATTTTTAAACTTTTCCCTTCCCTTTTTGCTCACTGATGTTGGGATAGATGCACTGAAATCTGCCAGGATTCTGACACAGTAGCTGATTACAGAGCTTTATTTGTACTTTTCTGTTAACAGGGTGCTCTCATGTACAAAACAAAATGAGCATGGTAAACAAATTAGAAAACCTGGATGGGTTTGGTGGCATAAAGTAGAAAACACCATTTTCCCCACTCTCGAGT
The DNA here is from genome assembly GCF_015832195.1 of Motacilla alba alba. Taxonomy (NCBI): domain Eukaryota; kingdom Metazoa; phylum Chordata; class Aves; order Passeriformes; family Motacillidae; genus Motacilla; species Motacilla alba. The sequence goes on from NC_052018.1 coordinate 110,959,389, forward strand.
GTGCACTACATTTGGTACTATTTTGCTCTCAGTGTTGCTTTAATAAACTGTTTAAGTCTCTCAGTGTTGTATCCAAAATTTTCCTCCCCTTGCCACCACGGCAAACAGCACTGTTCCCAAAATCCAAGTCTGAAACCCTGGCCACAGTGAGGACAGTGGAGGTGCCAACTTCAGGTCAGCACAAAGGGACGGTGCTTTAGATGTGCCTGATGAGACTGGACTGTCAGTGCGTCCAGCCCCGACTGCAGCTTTCGGGAATGCTCAGTACCAAATTGCTCAAGGGAAGACACAGACGTTTTTTATCGCCCAGAGAGGATGTTTCTCTCCAACCTCCATCAGCCCATGGTTCATTTCTGTCACAAAGCATTAGGGGTTTCAGCCTTTCTGAGATATTTATCTTAATCCTAGCTGGGATGTCCTCATTATTCACATAAGCATCTAAATTAAACTATTTTATATCATATTAAGTCCTTAGCCAGAAGGATATCTTGTGGCAATCAGTTCCATAGGTTAATTATGAACTGTGTAAAATAATATTTCCCTTATTGGTTTTTAAAGATGTTGTTTTTCAGTGTTGTTGCATTATGAGGAGAGGCCTCTAGGACCAGGCAATTGATCTTCTCTGTAACTTTCATTAACTCTCTCATGTCCCCTTTTTATTTGTCTTCGATAAACTAAGCAGCCCCAATCTTCACAGTCCTTTCTTCTGCCACGAATCATTTTTGTTGCTCCTTCCTATTTCAGCTTTATGGTTTTTCTGGGTGAGTTGATTGCAGCTTGGTACAGCATTTCAGATATGCTGTCCAGTTACTCAGTGATGTGGTAATTTAGTGTTAATTCCTATCCTGTTCTTTATGCAGCACAACAGATTTACTTTTTTTGACTGCTGCTCCAAATTCTTCAGCTTTCTCATTGAGTTGTCCAGAGTGGCACATGTTTTCCCCTCCTTCTCTTTTTCCCAAGTGGTTGGTTAATTTACAACCTATCCTTGTCCATGAGTTTTGAAAATTATTCATTCAAATATGCATTACCTTGCATTTATGAACAGTGGATTTCATCTGTCTTCACGCTGCGCATCTGTCTAGCTTTTCTAATCTTTTGTAATCACGAGTAACCTAAATATTTTTGCGCCCTGTGCAAATTTTGTCACCTTCCCCTCTCTTTTCCAGAACACTAATGAATATATTAAACATCTCCAGTCCTAATACTGACTGCTGAAGCACTTCATGGTGAGCCTTTTAGCGAGCTAGCAATCAACAATTTATTTCTACCCTTTTGTTTCCGTCTTTGCCTGTCTTTGTTTAACATACAGATTTATTTTCAAAGCCTTGCTATTTCCAAGTGTTTTGCTGAGAGCCCTCCCACAGGGTGTGGGAACAAATGCCTAACTCTGACCTCGGCTGTCCAGTGATACCCAGCACTGGAGTTCTAGCACAGCGTTCACAGGTCTTTTAAGGCTGCAGATGTGTCTGCTTGGTGCCAAGGAGTGGAGTGGATTAGGAGATAGAGGTGCAGGTACTGGCAGGTTTGGCAGCCTTATTCATATTCCCCCCCCCCAAAATAAAAAGAGAGGAGAGAGATGGATTTATGCAGCTCACTGAAAAGAGACTTTTTTCCCTTGCCTTCCCCAATTTAAAGCCTTCAAAACAGAGCTGCCAGCCAGCCAGGGTAAGTGGATATATTGCATGAGGCTCCTTGCAGTAAGACTGATGGTTTGCACTGAGGTTCCAGGAGCAAAAGGAAAAGCCAGTCCTGCTCCCAGAACTGTTATTGGAGTTCCCCCCTTTCAGCCACTTGGTCTCCAGCTTTCACAAGAGACAGGTGACAAGCCCATGGTGCTGCCTGCAGCTAATTGCAAAGTGTTTGGTGCTGCAAGGTGCATCACGCAGTGATTACTGTCCTCATCATCATCACCACGTCGGCTCAGATCTGAGTGTTGCTGGAACATGGAAAATGGTCCAGGCCCTGCTTTGTTCTTCTCACAGCATGTTAATGGCCTGGGTTTGGTTTCGTCGTTACACAGCACTTACCATAACTGTAATGGGCTGTAGTTTCTTCCAGTTATTGAAATTAATTCTCTTACAGCTCCTCTGTCAAACAGAGACACGTTCAGTTTGCGGATGGGGAACTGGGGCTCCCTGCCCTGAGGCTTTGGCTGCTCTCTGAAAAGGCTCGTGGCAGGCAGAGCAGTGGTTGGAATCCCTCACTCCCAAGTCCTACGTAGGACCTGCTCTTTAGTTTTGGTTTTCTCAGCAGGAATTCCAAGATTGCCATGCTGGGTGAGCACGTGTCAGTTTTTATCGCTGCAGTTGTTCTCGAGTCCCCGGCCATCAGCCCCTCTCCGTGCTCCCTTCCCCGCGTGGGCTCTGCTTTCTACCCTCGCTCCATTGTGTGCTTGAGTGGAGGCTCATACCTTAAAGCTGTTATTTTCGAGTTTTAATAATATTTTGCAGCTCATTTCCTGTTTCTTAGCTGACAGCCATTCCAAAAGTAATCTTTGGCAGGTACTAATTTGGGTGATGACCACTTGATCTACATTTTTGGTGGGTAATTACTGAGTCAGAAGTGAGCAAATTTGATATCCCCTGACAGTCAGTGAGGCACGCATTTTTACTACCCCCTCATTAGAGATTCACTCATAGTGAAATGCCCTGAATTTTTTTAGTTCTTCCAGACACAGGAAAAACCTGTCTGTTAAGTACCAGAAGTTACTACTTATGTTTATTTTGTCACACTTGCGTGGTCCAAAATACATTGGCACTTTGAACAACAACTTCTTTTAAGGCAAAGTGCTTTGGTAGAGTGAAACAACCATGGGATCAAATTTCCTATGGCTTCTGGAGCTGGGCACGGTCCTGTGTCCTATGGCAAACCTCTTCCACAGAGATTTGGGTTGTTTCACAGCGATAAGTGAATCTCAGAAGACTTGGAGGCCTGATTTGGAAAGTTCACAAACTGATGCTGAGTCTCTCCAAACTGGCAGGAGCCAGAATCCCTGGTTTGCTCTGGCAGCTTTGCCTCGCTCTGGTGATACAAAGCAGCTGCAAATCCCCTTGTGCTGCCCGGCTCAGCAAGGTTTGTGGCACCTCACATTGCCAGAGCACACCAGTGAGCCTTGCCTGTGTAGATGGAATTGGGCTGGATGTCTCCTGAGAAAAGGGGGCCAGTCTGAGATTATCAGCACAGCTTGCTTCCTTGCATTACTTTGGCACCAGGCTCTGCTTCCCGTAAGACCTTGTGCAAAAGCGAGCAAAAAGAAAACATAATGTGGGAAGAAATAGCCAGACTTCTTTTCAAATGTCAGAGAGATTCAGATTTATTTTGAGTTCTAGAAGAAATGTGGGAAAGGGATATTTGCCAGATTCTTGGCCTCCCCATCTGGCTTCTATGAACTACCTTTTTATTCCTTCTTTCCCCATAAGTTTTCCCAAATCACGGAGCTCAAGTCCCCAACTCCCCCGAGAACCAGCTTAAGTAGACTGAGAATCTAAATAAAACCTGATCGTTGTTTTTGAACCAAGAAGCAGCTGGTACAGTGCCTAGTTTTTCCATTTTCCTTCCAAAATATCTAAAGATATTCAAGTTATTTTGAATGTGACAAGGTACCTGAACCAATACTTTTCCTGGAACACTCACTAAAGCCTTCTCTGCCTCCATCCTTCACTTCTCATTCCGTACTGAGCCCTTCTATGTTTGTAGATCATCGTTCTCTTGGACTTTTTCCTGACTTCTTGTTCACACTCAGCTCTCTGTCCCTTTTGGTTATCCCTTGGCCCGTGGAGTCAGCCTTCCTCAGCTGTGCTTGTGGGATCATTGCTTCGGTGACAGCACTGAGGGTGGTTTTGTTGGGGTTTAGCATGTGGCTCTTCAGGTTTCTTTTGAGCAATATTGATTAAATACATTTAGTCTCTTAATGTGGCTTAAATACATAGAGCGTGTTGTGCAGTTCCTTCCACAGAGAGGAAAGAAAACCAGTCCCCAAGAACTCCATCAGAATTCATTAGGGTTTTGATGAATTGCAACTGCTAAGAAATTGTCTCCCAGGACTTGGAAATTAGTCAGTACCAAACAGTACAGATGTCAAATCACCTAAAGAAAATAAACCTGAAAAATACTGTCTGAGAGAATTGTCTGCGCCGCAAGTCTGGAGAAATGGTTTAAAAAGGAAAGAGAAAGGGAAAGAAAATCCCTTCAAGAAGGGATTGGGCATCCCAGAGATGTGGCTTTACTTTCTCGTTCTTTTGAAGTGCTTTCCAAGGGGGCTGTATGCAAACAAAATTAGTGGGAGGAATATCGATTTTAGCCTCTGAATTTGATTTCAAGGTTTGGATTGATTCACTCTAAATACATTGAGTTTGAAAGAGATTCAGCCATTTATTTCTAAGTGGCATTTAAAATAACTATTGCTCTATATTAATCTAGTGAATAATATTGTAAGTGCCACAGTTTATGCTTATTACACTTATTGAACAGGCTCCAGCATCTCCTATAGAATAAATGGCGGAAATAGGAAAAATTCTTTTGGTTCTTCCAAACTGTATCAATCACTTCCTGCACTGAACACCAGGTCAGTATTGGAGGAAAACCATGCACAAATCTATACCATTGGCAACGTGATTATCTTTTCAATTGTGAAAACTGCACGTGTATCCTTTGTTTCCTGATGGAAACAAGTATCTGAATACTATCCTGTGTGGAGCAGGAGACGGTGTTTGGAAAGTCCACTCCTGGAGATTGCTGGAGCAAGTGGTGCTTAAAGGCGCTTGAACTGGTGGGATTGGGCAGGGATGGCAGCCATTAAAGACCTCAGCAGCAGCCTGGTGTGGTTTTTGGTGTTAGTCTGTTGTTCTGGATCTTTGAGGGTGTTTGGATGTGAGATTTTGCTTTGATTTTTTTTTTTCCCCCAGGGCAGGAGCCACTGCCTGTTTGCATTTGGGATTTTCCTAAAATTGGATTTTTAACCTCAAATTCAAGCTTTGATTTAAAACAACGATGTTGCCAATCACAGAAATAATTGCCATAGCAAAATGGATCCAGAATTAATTTTGAATCCTGGCCACAGCAGAATTTCACAGGTTCTTATATCTGCTTCAGATTCATCAGGAAACTGCTCTTGATGCTGTAGGTTTGTTTATATGGTCTTTCATAGGGGAAAAAAAAAAAAAAAAGAGGGATGAGAAATAAAAGTGTGTGAAAGGAAAAACAAAGGGAAAAGGAAGTGTGGAATGACAACATCTGGGTGTTCTTTGTGGACTGAAAGATTTGTTTCCCCATTGATACTTGGGAGGGGAGGAGTTATTCTGGGAGTAGTAAGAATTTCCCATCAGGAAAACCTCTGCTAGGCTCATCCTTTTTGCAGTTTGGGAGGTTTTTTTCCTCACATGCTTCAGCACCTCCTGCTTTAGGGAGAGGATCACTCAAGTAATATGGTATTTCTGACCCTGCCACAGTTAGAAAGTCCTGAAGAACTCACTCCTGAAAGGTTACCTGAAAGGAACTCAGCCTTTTTGGGGGGGTTCATCTAACTTGCATCATCATTTCAATCTGATTAATGCTAATAATAGTGCATAGAAGCACCCAAGCTCCTATCATTGCATCTATACAATGCAAAGGGAGCAGGAATCTTAAAAAGCAAGGAAAGATCACGTGTAACTCTTCTGCCTTTATTTGCTGTGATTCTAATTCAATTTGTTTACTCAAAAAAGAGATGAAAAGGTTTCTCAAACAATACTTTTATATAACCCAATCTCTTTAATTGGACTTTGAAATTTTCATTTTTTTGTATTTAGCTTCTCTACAATTTATCTTCACAAGAACAACTCTAAACCAGCTTCCACTATTCCATCCTAAAAGCTATAATTTCATTATGTTATCCTTTTCGCATTCCCCTCTTTGTTCCAGTGTTCAGGAAAGCATTTAAACACTCACTTGATTCCACGAAGTCAATGAGACTCAAACATGTGCTTAAGTGCCTGCTGAATTGGGGCCCTGATTTACACCATAAATCCATCACCCTCGCTGGGGCTCAGCACTGGCAGCTCTCACCAACTTTATCACTCATCCTCTGCTGCTTGCAGGACCTGGAGGGGTTCTTCCCTCCTGCTGCCCCATTCTCAGGGGAGGGCACAAACCAGGCCCTACAGCTTTTTCCCACTTTTAAAGAAGTTATGGGGAGATTATTGGAAGCTCTCAGCCAGGTTACGTAACCCATAAAAGTACAAATGATTTACAAATATTTAACAAGGAAAGAACTAATTATGTGGCTCCTGTCACAATGAGGGCAGGCTCAGAAATGGTATAATCAATATGGGAATGTTAGCTGTAATGCAGTCTGTCAGCTTTTTAACCAACCAAAAAACTCCAGCAAGTCTATAAACAAGATTGACCCTCTCTCTGCTGAATCCTGGCTGTGCCAGCAATATTATCCTCTCATTATGTTCCATATTAGCAGTTGTCTGTCACGGGGTCTTTTGAACACTCTTATTGAAGAAACATCTATCCTGAAACTGAATGAACTTATCTCCAAGTATGGGAGCTAGGAAGGAACTATCAAAACCAGAATTTTAGCCAATTCCATTTTAGACCCCAAGTGGGTCTTAAGAAGTTCATGAGAATGTGTTCTACCATGGCTATGAAAAATCACTCATGGTTAAGGTGAAGGAAGTCTTTGATGTTTTGTTAGATAAGGCTTGTGTTTCGCCTTTGCACTATTACTACCAGCTAGCTATGATTATTTTGGCTAGATATTTATACCACTACATGTTTATGTATAATACATATTCTATTTTGGGCTAATCATCTCTAAAGGGGAGTAGGTTTCCTCCAAAAGGGTCTGCCAGCAGCAGCTTGGTGATATTGGGTGTCATGGCTCCTGGGTGCACAGAGGATGGAAGTTTGAACCCTTTCTGCCCGACAGAAAATACTGAAATCTGACTACACCACATAGTGCAGGAAATTGTTTTCTTATGAGGTGCATATGTTTTAAAAGAAGCAACATTGCCATGTATTTTACATGGGTTATTAAATAACTGTATAAATTTAATGATTCAGATGTTTTGCATTATAACCTGGCATCTCAGGAGGCATGAAAATAGCACAGTAGGAAAATGTCATTGCATACTTCATAGGCAGAGCTGTTAACAAATGGAAATCCTTTTATAACTATAGAAGAAATCCATCTTTAGTCCCCTGCCTGTCTCAACCTTCCACTGGTCTTCTGATGTGAATAAACTGTGACTAACGTGCAATAGTAACGAGGCTGGTGGAGCTGCCAGAAATCTTTACTTACTTAGAGAGAGAAAAAGAAAATATCTCCAGTTTGCAGTTATTATCAGTGCATGAAAATGGCAAGAACCCGGTTTTGGCATTCGCCTCAGAGGGCAGAGAGAGAGCAGATCACCATCATCTGGTCTCCTGAGAAATGGATACTTTCTAACCTGGGAAGTTTAAGCACAGATCATCAATATTTCTGTACGTGAAGTTCTGGGTGGGTATTGCTCCCCTTGATTTGTTGTTTGTTAGACTAGTTTGGGTTGGTTACAGCATTATACATCGTGGGAACTTTATTTATTGCCATTGTCACAACAAAGCAAAGCCACTATTATGTTATAACAAACTAAAGCCACATTTCTAAAACATCACATTTACCCAAACTACAGTGCTGTAAAACCTAATTTACAGTTTATTCCAATCGCATGGACACTGCAAACATAAAATAATAATAATAAAAAAAACGTTTCTTTGGCTCATCTTAGCAGAAGTGCTTTCTAGTGTGGCTGTTCATCCTGCAGGAAGGCAAGAAAAATAGATTGTCTGGGGTGTTTTTGTAGGGTAAGTGCACAAAGGCACAAATATTGGTGCAGTCAAATGCCCTGCGAGCTCCTGGCAGGACGATGGCTCACCAGGCTCTGCTGGGGTGGGAAGAACTGCAGATAAACACAGCTCTGTGTGCCACAACGTGAGGGACAGGGCCTGTGGAAGGAAGAACCCTAGGAGAAGACGTGTGGAGAAATGAAATGAGTGCTGAGAGTGCATTTGGAGGTACTCTCCACTCTGGTCGATTTTCTAATGCAAAAACACCGCATCCCAGTGGGAAACTGGTGGCAGCTGGAGGTGTTGAGGAGGTCGCTTCACTGGGATGTTACTGGTGAATCTCTGTTCTAGGTGCAGCTGCTGCTGTCCCATTTTACCACGGTGTTTTTCCATGCTCCTGCACCTCAGATTGATCTTGTAGCATTCACAGGCATTTGAAATGGCACTCCTGGACAATATGTTTTGGTGTGGTAAAATGTTGGTCAGTGTCTGGAAGAGTTGGCAAGAAGAGCATGACAAATAATTTGAAGTAATAGCTTACTTTATTTTTTTCCTCCTTTTACATTTTGGCAGATAGTTCTGCAGACTCATAAATTTGCTGTAAATAACTCCTAAGAGCAGAAAGCACTACAGCAGTTCTTGAAAAAGTCAGAGTAGCAAAAGAATGTGACAAATTCAGTAGCTGAGCCATCAGGATACAGAGAGCAGGTATCAAGCTGTGCCATATGTACAGTCACGGTTGGCTTGGAAAGTCTCCTCTCGTAAAACCAAATTGTTCCACTAGGAAGTGAAGCCAGGAGCCTTTTGCCTACAAAATTAAATTGTTCTCTTTTTTTCCAAACCAATTGCTTTTTTTTTTTGTTTTGTTTAATGAAACACCAGGCAGAATCTCATTTTTCTCCTCCAGCTCTACCTGTCTTTTTCCTCTTATTTCAACCCTCCCCTGCCCTCCTTCTACCTCAGGGCGAATGGAAAATCTCATCTTCTTTTTAGGCTATTTATCTTTTCCTTCCCAAAACAGTCTCCTCCAACCCTTGCTGTCTTTTGCCAATATGAAGTTGTACAAGTGAAGAGAAATGGCATGGGGACCTGGAGGGAGGCTGAGGACTGGAGCAGTAACCAGGTTGTTCCCTGGCTGACACAGCTGAGTCCGGCTGAACCTCGCTCTGGGAGAGACAGCTCAGGCAGGGAAAGATGAGATCCTTCATTTTCCCAAGATTATGCATTTAGATTGATGACTGAACTGAGGAGATGGGCCTGCTTATTGTAAAGCAGCAGAAATTGAGGAGTCACCCATACAGAAAACTCCCTTCCTCCTTATAAATCTGAACCTCTCAGAGCCTGCAGGTGGCTCATATGTGGACATTTCCTCCTTCAACATCATACTCCTGGGCACTGGAGTCTTCAGGTCTGAGGAAAGCAATGTTGATAGTGAGGATTTAGTGGCTTTGCTTGGTCTTAATACATGGTTTGGATCACTCAATAGCTCACCTGCTATTGTACAAGTGCTTTGCTAGTGGCAAAAACTCAGACCCAATCCTGTAAGGCTCCTGCTGTGCAGGTGTTCCTCAGAAGGAATGGAACAATCCCACCAGCTTCAAGGATAACAAGACAAGATCTTTCTATTGTTTTCTGCACAATTGTGGAGTAGAGTTAGGTTGAGCAGTGTAATACGTCTCAATGTCCCTTATGATGAGAGTGTTTTCCCGGGCACGCATTTTATCTGGAAGACTGTAAGTGAAGTGAATTTGGTTTAGGTGTGTTGCTGTTGAACATGCATTCAGTGGCTTCAATCCTGAAAAATTTTGACTGCCAAGCACATAAATCAGAGAGATCTGGCCTTAGAGTCAGACACAAGCTCAGTGCAGAATGCGGATCTGTAAAAAATCAACACAACTCCTACTTCCTACCCTTAACAGAGGGAAAAATCACCAAAGGCAGTGTGGGCCTGTTGTCCTCTGGGGCATATTCCCTGTACACCTGGTGGTACTGGAGCTCCAGGGGTTTGATCAGGTAATGAAATCCACTCCTTCTACTGGGAATCGGAGGGAGGGACTCTCTGGCTTTGATGTTTCTTTTTCCTGATTAGCTCATTTGGTTAGAGCAGGTTCTCGTAATGCCAAGGTTGCATGTTCAGTCCCAGTCTGGGCTATTTGCTTGAGAGCTGGACTTAATGATCCTTGTGGGTCCCTCCCAGCTCGGGATATTCTGTGATTCTCTCAGGTGTCTGCAGACCCTCCACGTTCATGCTGGTGCCACACTGGGTGCCCTGGAGAACATACTCAAGGGGGCAGCCCTTCCCCACACAAACGTGCCATGTGGGGACTCTTCCTAGGGCAGCAGCAGGGTTGGGAAGGGGAAGCTGGTAGAGGGCAAAGTGGAAGGTTGTTTTCTCACTGGAAGGTCCTTGACATGAAGAAAGGAGGAGAATCAGAACCACACACACACACGCACACGAGAATAGTCCAGGCAAGTGCAAACCTAGGTCTGTCGATAGTGTGGTGGAAGCTGAGGTTGCTCTGCTCTGACCATGTGAGGGTGGAGGCTGGAATGCCTTTTTCCACTCTGCAATATATTTAATGGTGCTAGGAACCAAAAATGAGTCCCATGCAGAGGCAGGAGCCAGTGAGGAATGTCTTCCCTTTGAGTAGCCTGCTGTGAAGGGGTTCTGGCATCCTGAGCCATGCATTAACCACATTCCCTGCCTGTGGGTGCCCTGTCCATGAGCAGCCTATCTGGCACTCAGGCTGACCTGCCCCTCCCATGTGGTCACTCAAATCAATGCCCAGCAGCCTCCAGGCACACTGCAGTGAGTTCTCCACCTACTCACTGACTCTTGGAGCAGGCAGGAGAAAAAGTGGAAATATTCATAATTGCCAAAAGCCACCAAAGAAAATAGATAAGTGGAAGCATCATCGTTTTTAACATATAAACTGATAGCCCCAACCCCTGAAATTATTGTGCTCTCTGGGTGATGCAAGGAAAGAAAGCACAGCAGCACTGCAGTGGGGTCTGTGCTCTGCCCCCAGAAGACCTGGCAGGCAGGAGAACAAGGTGCTGCTGTCCCTCTCTCCAGCCTGGCAGCTCCCTTTGTTCCTGCCTCAGGAATGCTGCTGTTCATGGAGTGATGGCTCATCTGTGTTTTCACCAGTAAATCAAGGTAAAGCCATTTCCCTCTGCCTTGCTCACAAAACTCTTTAGCATCTCGTATTTAATAATCAGCGTAAACACACGAAGATAGAATGTATGAGATGCTCGTGGTACGTGGCTGCCACTTAACAAGTGTCACATATTTGGGGGTGAGTGTAGGGCAGAAAGGCAGCATATGTATCTCGAGATCCTGCATTGGCTCTGCTGGTTTTGTGTCACCTCTTACATAAAGTATAACAAAGTGAACACAACGCAGATTATGTTTGTCTGGATCCCTGAAAAGAATTATTTACTTCTTTTTCTCTGTGTGTGTGGTCACAGCAAAATGAGTCACACCGCGTAAGGAATATGGAGTGTCTCACAAAAAAAAAAAAAAAAAAAAAAAAAAAAAAAAAAAAAAAAAAAAAAGAGAGAAGTAATATATCTCTGAGAAAAAAAAAATTAAAATTAAGGAAAAAATAAAAAATACTGTAGGCAGGAAATAGACATCAATTTCTTGTGACTGCCACAATGGAAGCTAACGCCCAGGATGCCATCTTTTGTTGAGAGGCATCAAATTGTTACATAATTTAACAGCCTGATTGGCAGGGCAAATTTGAGCTAAAGTAAGGTGTGTGTAGGGTTTGTCAGATTCCAGGGATAATCATTTGAAGCTAATCCTTTTGCTTTTCACACAGTTGTCTTTACAGAAGTCCTTCCCTTCATGTTTGCATTATCTCAAATTGGAGGGCGGCTACATGTGTATTTTTTGCATGCATGTGATAAATTTAATTTATAATTAATTTCCAGATTAAGACATCTAGGCAGGCAGAGGAATCTTCAGATGTTGTTAATTGTTTTCTGTGGATGTATTTCTTTTAAAGTTGTAATAATCAGCAACTGAAGCTGAAGAGCTTTATTTTTGACAGGATTGTTTTTGCAAGCCTACAAGTCCAAGGAAATACATGAGCTTTTCAAATCTTGTAGTGGTGAAAAGCACAGTCATCCCAGTACACCACCTCCCAGGAGGCAGTCTTAAAAGATGTTTGCAATCTTTAGAGTGATGTGTGTGCTTGTTGTTATTTCAGATGCACAGGACAGGTTTATTAGCAGAGCTCATCTCTGAAACACTCACGCTTTTTTTGGGTGCTGAGATGGGAGCCAAGCATTTTTTAAAACCTAGCGAATACTGAGCACTTGAAAATGTGTCTGTGAGCTCCCTGGAAGCTGGGTCCGTGATGAAAAAGCAATACAAGCAGCATTAATGTTGCACTTAATTAAAAACTATTGAGTATAAAGTGTTATGAATTTTGATCCTTTCTAGAAAATGTGGTTTTTATTATGGGACATCCACACATCAGCAGAGCTCTTGGAAAAAATTTGGCTACTTCCAAAGTAAATGAGTAAATAAAATCAGTACCAGCTAACCCAACAATGCTACACCACAGTATTTAATATTATTTCATTTGAAAATGCAAAGCAGTTGTTCCAGCATGGAATTTCTGTTCCCAAGGATCCAGTGAATGCCTTGGGGTTTTTTAACTCCTTAGATTGGAGGATCTGCTTCTAACCCAACTCTTCTCTCATGAGTTCTTGCATATTGTGCCGAGGTTGAAGTAAGTTGAGACTGAGAGCACAGTGATTGATCAAATGTGATCTGTTTTCCACTGGTGACAGAACACTTGCAGTTTCCTTGGAAGTAATGGTGGGGTTTTTCAAGCATTTCTTCTGTGAAACAGCTACTGTTGCTAAAATGTTTTGCACAGGGAAGTAAAAACCAAATTATTTCTTAATCAGCGGCAGTGTCAGAGCTCTGTGTTTCACTCAGACACAGCAGCCGTGTATCCAGTGTGACTCATGGAGCAGATATTCCCTGGGAGAGCTCCCTGCCCTCTGCACTCGGGGTGGATGTGCCATCTGCATTGCGAGGGATTCCCTGTCAGTGTTTCTGTGTGCTTCTTGCTCTGCAGTCAGTCTTTGGAGGGAAAACACGTGTTATTAAGGAATATCAAGATTATTAATATTGTCTGTTTGAACCACATTAGCGTCTGCTCAGTAATCTCTAAATGCTGTTACTTTTCAACAGTGTGCTGTAACAAATTAAAGTGCAACCTAAATTTATACTTCCAAAGATCCCAATTCAGGAGGGGATTTCAGCCCTATTTTCATCATACCTCAGTGCATACCTTGTTGAAACGTGTTGTCATCCCCGTTAGACAAATGCAGTTGGAATTGTTGCAATTCTATTCCACACATCAACACCTGCTCGTTTCCTTTCTTATTAAAAATGGATATGCACTGAGACCTGGTCACATCTGAGAGGCTAAAAACAGGTATGAGAAGCAAATCCAGGATTTTGTAGCAGAACTGGAGCACACCTTGCCAGGCATCACCTCCTGCAGCAGCTCTGTTTGAGCTGGACCCTGGCATGTGTTTTCCACTGAAGACTCTTAGCATGTTGAGGCTGCTTTCTGTGACCTAATGGTGATTTTAAATGGATAGATTTAACTAGAGAGGTTTTCTTGCACATGACCTTTAAAAGGGGAAAAGAACAATGTTAGCATTCTACCCAAACCCTGTAGTCTGTCACTTTGTGTACCATATCATTACTGGCAAAATTTAAAGGAAAACTGCCCCCATTTCACTCAGCCCAGCAATAGGAAAGTTCACAGGCTAAGAAGCACTTGTCACTGTTTTTTAAATTGCAATTGGCATTCCTGAGGAAGCAACCATTGTACTGAAATGTGATCTCCCTGTTCTCTCTGTCTCTTTGCTGGCCAGCTGCTGTGGGTGGGAATGTCTGCACACACCCAGTCCGGAAGTGCCACCTGAGTTACAAAAACTGTCACCACCCAAAGAGGATGTTCCCTCACTGTGGAGGGCGGCAGCATGGAAGCCCGTGTTTCCACTAGGAAGGAACAGAGCTGTTCCAGGGTGGATTTGGGCTGTCTCAGGAGCAGTTTGATGTGCAGGGCATTTCTCCTGACTGGGCTTTCCTGTTTCTGAATGTCCCCTTCAGTTAAATCCAGTCGCTCCCCAGGCTGTGTGGGTAAGAAAGCAGATTTTCAACTGGAAAGAGATGGCAAACCAACACAGTGGTATTTGTGTGACTGTGAATGCGGCCTGAGACAGCAACTTGGGGGCAATCAGGTGCCCCAATTTGTCTCAATGGCCTGCTGACTTGGAGACATAAAGCTTTAAAGACAAATCTTCTGCTTCCGATCTCCTGCTTTTTTACTTGTGTTGTGGTATCACCATAGAACAGCCTTGGTTGGAAGGGACCTTAAAACTCACCCAGTTCCACCTTCTGCCTGGGCAGGGATACCTTCCACTGTCCCAGGTTGCTCCAAGCTCTGTCTAACCTGGCTTTAGACACTTCCAGGGATGGAGAAAAATATGTGTGGACTCTAAACAGCTCAGGGTGCTGTGCTGTTCAGTATCACAAATGCAATTTAAAAGTCTGACCCTGCAGAACTCATAGATTATGAACAAGTCTAAAGTTCTCAAGGCAGGAGCACATCTTGTGTTATTAAATGAGCAATGATTGGTTGAAAGGCAGGGAGATGAATGGCAGGCAGGTAGAAGAAAAGCCTTGATGTCCTTCTCATGCCCTTTGTCTGGAGAAGGCCAGGCTGCTGCCCACTGACCCTCAGGAGTTTACTGTAGCTCATCTCTAGTCCTGGGTTCAGCAAATGCTCTCACAAGGGGTGAGTGCGCGGCTCACCTTGACCAGGCCCACACCTGCTGGACAGAGGGGTGACCTCTGGGACAGCTGACGTGGAAGGAAAAATACCAGGCTGCAGACACCATTGGGAAATCAGGAACAGCACCAATTTGGCTGTTAAATCCAAATAAGCCAGAGGTGGAATTGGGTACTTCTGATATAAAGTGTGCTCATAAAAATGTAGGTTGGTGTCCATGGCTGGTATTGGTTCAAACTTCTTTGAGGGCTTTCAGGGTTTGCACTTCTGGCTGATCCGTGATTCAGCCCAGTGAGGTATTATTGAGGTGGTATTGAGGCCCTGATTCTTGGGTTTGACATCATTTGTGATTTTGGCATTGAGGAAGATTAGCCTAGAGCACAGGGTGTACGAGTTAGTCTCTTGTTAAAATACTTTTAAAGATCCATACAGATTCTGTGCAATTAGCCAGGACTTCATCTGCCCTGAGCTGCACAAACTCTGTTAGAGACAGTGAATGTTGCTGATTCTTGTTGCTGAGGTTCTTGTCCTGATGTGTTTTCCACTGCATCTTCCCAAAGCTCTCTGGGCACCAGGTTGTGTCTTTGATCTAAAGCAGGTGTTTTCAAAAGCTATGCTCTCCTGTCACTCTGCCCAAGAGATCTTGATTGCAATTAGAAATAGTGAAAAGTACATGGAACTAAGATTTTCGGGCTGCTTTCCATACAGACTTTTACATTGTTGACCTGAGAAAAACTGGCATCGTTTTTCTTTAAGGAAAATATTTTGCTCCTGAAAACATGAATTCTTTGGAATAATAGGTAAACTGTCCTTGTTGTTCATAAACATCTTATTTATGCATCTTCGCTGTTGTGATAAATTAACTGGGTTTGTTTTATATTTCCCTACAGTTTACTTTAAATAATCCTTCACAGTCTTTCACCACAAGACCACATAAGCTTCCTTTTTTAATACCCAGAATGCTGAAATAGCATTTTGAGCACAGACTGTAATGCATAACAAGTGTATAATTTCTTATTGGGAATGCTGTGCAAAAACTTGTTTTCCTATCAGCCAGTCTAAATTTTTTGCTTAATTCACTAGAACCCCTGTGTGTCTACAGAGGTAATTTATAATTAGAGCTGCAGCAGGCAGGATGCTGGAGAGGCATACGTTTATGGACAAGCCTGTTAGGCTCTGCTCCAGATCTGAGCCCCTACACGCCTCCATTTGGCCAACAGCCTTCAAGCTGGGCTTACAGTTTAAAGAGGAACTTTTTGTGAGTAATTTGAAAAAAAAAAAACAACCAAAAAGAGCAATCTCCCAAAGCTCTGGAGCCCTTGGCACAGGAGCCAGGCGAGGGGTGTGCCTGTGTGTGTGTGTGTTTGAAATTATCCATCTGCATTCCGCGGGGCTCTGCGCAGTCTGGTGCAGGAGGGATGTCTTGTATTCTGCTAAGCATCGTGCACGTTTATGGCACTCTATAAATAATAGTCACACAGCAATAATCGACGTCATCCCATCAAGGTCTCGCACTCCAAGGATTTACCCGCATTATTCTGATTTTTAACACTGTCACATTGAAGAGGAGAGGAGGGAAAGGAGGGAATAAGAAGCCAGATCCTGTGTTTGTGGCTGATTCAGCAGTTGAGGGTGAGCGTGGCTTTGCAGAGCACCAAAACTTCTGCATGCTCCCCAAAGAGCTTCCTGATGGTGCTTATTATTTTTCTTGTACATATTTTTACCACAAAACCACAGAAAAGGAAGAGTGGCAGGGAGGAGAGAGAGAAATTAGAGCAATGAGAGAAATTAAAGCAAAGGACACAAAAGGAATTGAGTCCTTTTGTTACTGCAAAAAACAAGAGATGTTTTTGTGTTCTCAGTACCCCAGTCTGCTGGAACTGGTGGGCAGCTCTTCAGTGATTTTGGGTCAGGCTGGTGTCATCAGGCAATGCCACGACAACGTTGCTTCCTGCTGGCTACTTCCAAAGCAGAAGTTGCCCCCCCCCCCGTTGTTGTTATTGGTGGAAAACTGAGGCCCACCTGGTGGTATTTGCAATCATCCTTTTTTTTTTTTTTTTTTTTTTGGCATTTCTCAGCTCTCCCCCTCCCCAAGTTTTCAGCCTACAAATGTCTGCCTGAGATTTCTCCATTAAAATCCGTTCAACTTTGGCTCATTATCTTTACAGGCTTCCACAAGGAGAAGAAAATCTTTGCTGTTGGAATAGCTGTTTCCCTAATTTGCCTTCTCTTCCTCATGTCCTTAATTTATCCAGGAGTTTCAAACAGCCTTTATGCCTTTCAATAGGTATTGAATCATCCCTATTCTCCATAGCATTTGTCTACTTCTTCAAAACACCAAATTATTTACAGGTTCATCTCTTAAATGAGAACTAAATATGCTTATGTGGATGCTTTACAGAACTGTAGCATCTTGAATATAGAATTGTTGTCTTCTCTTTAATGTGTGGTTCATGTTTGACTCAATACATAAGCTTAGATTAAAAGACTGTGCATGTGCTGAAGAGGAAAGTCTCGGCTCTTCCACGATTCTTAATGTGGTCCAATTTTGATTCAGGAGACTCAAACTGTATTCCCTCAATGCTCTTTATTCACCATGAAAAGTAATTCTTCGATTTGCAAGTGGCAACAAGAAAAAAAAAATTAGGTTCAAAATAATTGGATGAGGTGCTTTTCAGGAGAATTAATGTAACGAGAGCTGCTAAACTTATTGCACTTAAAAACACAAATAAGAGTGTTGGACAGAAGTTGCCAGTAGGTGGTCTCTTAATATCTCACCAGTTTTGAAGTTATGAAAAGGAGCAAGACTTTTTGAAATCTAGAAAAGAAAGAAAGAAAAGCTAGAAACCGAGTGAAAGAGCAGAGTCGCAGCACCGGTGACCCGAGAAACCTCATTGCTCCACTTATACTGGCACAATGTCATGTTCTCAGCCACTCCATCACCAGCAAGGGGAAAAAAAAAGCTTTTCCTTTCCTTTTAGTCAAAGGCAGTGGGTAAGCAGAGCACGCGGTTCAGAGGGTCATTAAAAAGCATCAAAGGAGGCAGCCTCATGATGGTAATAAGACGGCTGCAAGGAAATAAAGTGGGCATTGATCTGCACTATCGAGTGTGACATTTTAACCGAAGCTAAAAGCCAAGAGCAGATCTAGCCCTCTTATTCATCTGCCTGCCTGTTTTAGTAAATTGTCTTTTTTTTCCTCCAACCAGTGGCCTCAGAGGTCACTTCATATTAGCTGGCTTGTTAATACCGAGGCAATCAATACTTAATCAACAAGTAATGGGATTTTGCAGTCATCCTGTATGATCTTTCAATAAAGCCCCGAATCTATCTCAGCCCATTCAGAGCCTGACTAAAGGTGCACGATTGCTGCAGAGCAGGGATTTGATGGTCTGATGCTCTTAGGCTGATCTGCATCTGATTAAGACACCATGCAGCCACTGTCCTTCACCCTTTTGTTCCTTTATCCCCGTATAATGTAGCATGGCACAGAAATTCGTCATCTTAGCTTTTAGATGCAACGGCAAAGGAATTAATATTTCCTTAGTGCATCATGATCCAGCCTCTTGGCCATGATATGCAACCAGAAAAAAAAAAAAAAAAAAAAAACCCACCAGCAAAGGGGGAGGGAAATGACAGGAGAGACAGTGACAGGCTTCATGTACTGCCTTAGAAAACACAGTTATAACGAACGGGTCCAAAACGGCCTTTTCATCTCTACCCTCTCTGTCCTCTCCAAGAAAGATGTGCTAATGCAGCACTCACTGGACGTGGCTGTGTGAGAACAGGTATTGCAGAGGATTCACGGGGTCAGGGGAAAGGAACAAAAGCCAAAATGACAGCTTCTGGAAACATCCCTCTCTCCTCAGACCTTCGAGCCCATTGTTGAAAATGCTTGAGGGTAGCACTGTTTCTGGCTGATTGTTTTACCCACCCTGATGAAACTTCCCTTCTTCTGCCCTTGCTCCCAGAAACTGCGCTAATACTGTCCAAGAAGGAATCCTAAACAGATTCGGCCAAACACCCCCCTCCGCAATTTTTGCTCTCCAAAACTAACAACACACGCAGGGAGAAAGAACAAGAGTGCACACAAATGTTAGGGACCTGTGGCAAACTTCACAGGCTGTTTCCTGCTTCCCTGGACTTAGAACAAACGTAGTTGAGGAAGGATTTTGCTTCAGAAAGCTGCTCTAAAGGCCATGGGATGCAGTGCTCACCATGCTGAAACAGTTTTCTTTTCCAGATGTGGCCTGTGCACAGGTGTGCATGGCTGTATCATCTCTCGACTAAAACATCTGTCCCACATTGAGTGATTTTTGTACATGGCAAAAAGTATCAGAGTGGGTCTGTTCAAAGTGAAGGCTGTGGTGTTCTCAGCTGGCTTCTGGTGCTGTACAGAGAGGGAGATGTGGCACCCCTGTGAAATCTGGCTGCTCTGATTAAGACCATGCTTGGCCACATCATGTTAACACCCTGTTCCTTGGGGGGACATGTGAGGGAGATTTAGAGTTAGTGGGAAAAAGGAAAAGCGAAATATAATTGTGTGAACAAAGACAAGAGAACAAGTGGATAAAATAGCAATATAGGAGTATGAAATAAGGGTGGTTACTGACAATAAACATGGAGTTTAATGCACTTTCAAGGAGGCACCTGCTCCTTCAGGGCAGGAGTGACGTGGTCAGGGCTATGCCAGGCAGGATTGCGCAATTCCACATTGCACAATTGTCCATGGAATACAGACCTGGTGTTTGTGCCTTTCTGTCACTGCCATTACTGGCAGCAGGGTAATGCACAGCGTTGCTGTGTATGAAAACACGCTCTTCTGAGTCACTCTGTGGTTTGTTTCTGTGGATATGAATTTCTGGAAGCTGAGCCTGAGTTTCCCATTTTCTGCTCTCCTTGGGGGCCCAGGATTTCCCACAGCTCCGAGCAACGGCCTTTCTTTCAATCCCGAGCTGCCATTTTCTCCCATCCGGCTGAATTTGTTTCACCTCCACTCCCTGCCCACGCAGTGTGCCTGGGCAGCAGGAGAGGGCTGGGGATGTGTCCTGCCTGTCCCATTGAGCAAACGCAGGAGGGAGCCGCCTCAGATGTGAGCTGTCGCAGGCATCTTTGTGGCAGGCTGCAAATGCCACCCCTGGAGCTTAGGAAGTGCATGCTGGTTGCATCCCAGGTGGCCACTGCAGAGAGGAGAGAAACACAGCAGCTCAGGCACAGCCTGCTCCTGTTGCACACAGCGAGGAGATATTTTTAAATTACCTCTGGAGTATTTTGGTTGGCACTGCGAGTGAAAGGAGCTCACAGGTTCACATCCTTTCCTCTAACACGGATGGCAGGGGAGGACTCTCTTATTTTGGCATGCAAGCAGATGGGGTATGGCTGTGACAGCTTTGTTTTCTGTGAGTTTCCCCTGGGTGCCGCGAGTATTGGGGCCTGTGTGGAGGCAGGAAGGGTGGGAAGAGCCAGTTGCTCCAGCAGGATCAGCTGTGGGGATTGCTGGGATGGGCAGTGGGTGTGCAGGGAGCACCCTCACACAGCAGGTTCATTTCTCCCCAGATACCAGGTGTGCTCGCTGCGTTCCCAGTCCCCTTTGCATGGTGCTTTTCCCTGTGGGTCCATGCCGTAAAGGATGTGTCCGTGCCTGACGGCTGAGTGCTGCGGATGTTCCCATCCCAGCGAGCACTGAAAACAGGAGAGAGTGTTTGTATGCCCACACAACAACCAGGATCAGCTTGGGCCAGTGAGTGAACAACGATTGAGTGGTGCTGGGCAAAAATCAGGATTGGCTCACCGATCAGTGCAATCCTTTAATCAGAGTGAATTGAACTCTAATCTACTTGTTGGCAATGAACAAATAGGCAGTGTGGGATATGGATGGTGTTCTGTCTCATGGATGTGTGTTTGTGCAGAGTATGGGGGCGCGGATTAAAATTAGAGCTGTGTGAGCCCTGCAGGGTTCCATTCATGACAAGGTTTGCAAACTAATCCATGTTTCTTGATTTACAGGGGCTGGAAACCACCCAAACCTCATAGATTTGTTTGAAGGAGTTTGTGTGTTGTGGGGATAGGAGCTTCATCTGCACTTGCTCACTTACATTTCCCCTGAGTTAACCTTCCTGAGATAAGGCAGGCAGATCTTAGGGGGGTTGTGGTGAATGGGTAGGAGAAAATGCTTTTGGCTTCACTGGTTGTCCCAACAAATGCTGGGTTTCATGAGATATATTTCCTGTTCAAAAAGATGGTCTTTCATCTCCTTGTTCTTGTCCAGCCTACCAGCAATGCAGGATGATTTGTAACATACATTGAGAACTGTGAAAATCCTTCCTGTGGAACTTGCTTTGGCCTGCTGTAAATACAGCTCTTGGAGTCACTCCTTACCTTGCCCAGGAAGATTCACCTGGTAGCTCTTAAAGGCTCATGATAAAGCCAAGAATGTCCTCATTTGGCTAAGCTTCAAACCTCCCAGTCCTGTGCCATGTGGTCAGTAACTGCTGTGGGCCAGGTCTGGAGAGAGAGGCGGGCACATTTCTCTGCAAGCTGGAGACATTTTCTCTTTTGTAGAGCATCTGCTCAGGATTTGAAGCAGTAGCTGAGCAGTCTTCAGTCTCCCTCTGTAGCAGATGGCAGTCAGCAAACCCTTGCACATCTCTCTCCTGGGCTGTAGCTCTGTGCTGCCAGAATCCATGGGAGCTGTAATGACCAAGCAAATGTTGCCATGACCCAGGCAGCTCTGTCCTGCTGCAACCCTGATTTCCAGGTCACTCTGAGAAGTCCTGAGCTGTGGGAACACATGCTCTCCTCTTCCAGCAGAACCTGTGCTGCTCTGGTGCTGTTTAGGGGAGATGCTGCAGGCAGGGTGTAAACCCTCTCATACTTGTGGCTGTGGGAGGAAGCTGAAGATGTTGCAAATATTGTGCAGTGGTGGGTCCTTAAAGCAAAAAGAGGAGTAAAGTTGCAGTTTTTTAGAGCTGTCCCAGCTCAATGGTTCTGCATCATGGATGACTTTTGAGCTGAATCTCTCATTCCTGTTGGGCAGGCAGCTTAACTGGCCATCCTTGAGCTTAACGGGGAGGATTAGCAATTGCTCTGGACAGTGTTGCTGTTACCAGGGGGGTTTGAACTCGGAGTGGGAAAGATCAACAAAGTGTCTCGTGTGCTTTTTGTAAGCGATGACAGACTACAGCGAGTTACCAGGAGGCTATATTAGGGAGAAAGCTTCCATGGAGCTTGGAATGGGATAAGGGAAAAGTGGAGATAGGCAAGAATATGTGACTATTTTTGTCCATCAGCCAGATACCTATTGGTCAGTTTGTTGCAGGGGTTGCCTGGAAAGGTCAGGAGCTCAGTGAGCAGTGCTGCAAAACATGCCTGGGCTGAACCAAAACACTCATTCCTGTGTAAGCCAGGCAATCTCACAACTATCAACTGTGAGCTGCAGCGGGGACAAGGACTGTCCTGTCCCTGTGTTAGGGACGTGTCACTACTAGTCAGCTGTGACACCTTTCATCAGGCCCACAAAGCCGCCGTGTTTTCTGCAGCGTCTCATTCCTTTTCCGCTGGGTTTTTCCAGGGAGTGCTTTGGGCTGAGCTCTGCTCCTTGCACATAAAGCAGCCTCCAGAGTCTGACCCCTCTGCACTGAGACAGGACAATGGCAGTGCAACCTGCATTACTCAAATTCCAGCCTTCACAGAGCTGTCATCAGCGTGCCTGGAAAATTAATGTCATTACGCTGTCGCTCGAGGCTTGGCACGGCTGCTTCCCCACCTCGGAGTGGGAGCCTCGGTGGGAAGTGAATATCCTGGCTCACTCTGCAAGGCAGGCACAGGCACTGCCCACAGCTGATGGGGTATTTGTCCTCATGAATTTTGCACATGTGTAGTAGTGAGAGCTTTTGTGTGTTTGCAGCACTGTCTTGCAGTGGCTCCTGGGCTCTGTGCTAACCAGGGACTGATTTGGCCACTGTTGTTCCATGTGGTGGTGCGACAATTTCCAATTTCCACTGGGCATTATCTTGAACAAGAAGGGTGAGAGTGCAGCAGTTTTTCTCCCCTCTTGATTTAAATGCATTTCTTCCACTGTCCTTCCTTTCCTTTCAACCTTTTTATTTTTTTAGGGCTTCTTGACATGAAACAGTTTGTTTCATGTCATTTCATACTGTTAAAGCCAGTGAATGGAGTCATGAATGTATTTCTTGTCCTTGACAGCAGTGGCACTCAGCAAACTGAATAACAGTTTGACTATGCAAGGGTACTGAGCATCCTCACATCAGCCTTTGGAGTAACTTTGGGAGAATGGTTTTGTTTGTAGGTAGGTAGAAAAGCTTCCAAGCTTCTCTTCTGAAGTGCTGAGAGAACAGTGTGTGGCTTTCACAGGAAGCCTTATCCTACAAATCAGCAAGTCACAGAAATCATGCTTTCAGGGAGCTTTCAGGGCAAGGACAAGCACTCAGTAATGAACAAAAAACTTCAAAATGGCACCATCTCCCAGCCAGGCACCTCCTGTGTGATGAAGCAGCTAAGGAGTCTATACAAACTCTGTAGTGCATTGATTAGTATCAGCACACAATAACTGAGTACATGACATTAACCAGCAAACATCCTCTCTGGGTGTTATTTGTTCATTTGCATTACAGATATCCAGATCAATAAGACCAGATTCCTAACTCTTCATCTTCCTTTTGAGTATCCACAGATAAAGTCCTGTTTCATATTTTTAAATAAATAAATAACATGAACTAAATAAAGAGGAGACTGAGATGCACTGAAAAATACACAAGAAGACGGCTTTGCTCTGGTACCTCTGGCACATGCCCACATATCTGCTCAGTAAACTCTCACTGCCCAGTGAATTGTTCCTCAAAAGGTAACAAAACAGCTGACACAGGGCACTGACCTCTGTTTGACAGGGGCTTATCTGAGTTTCTGCTGATGTCCCACTCCGTCACAAGTACAGAGAGCCCCCTCCTTTTATTTGCTTTTTATATATGTTTTTATTTTATACACTGGCCTACCAGCACTCACCAAAATCAGGTCTGGAATAAACTGCACAGGGAGCCAGTGCTGGAGGGGAGTGGCTGGGTGCTGTTTGGAGCAAAGCAGGATTGTTCTCCAAAGGGCCCAGGGCGCTCCCAGCAGAAGAGGAAAAGACAGCGTTCCTCTGCTAGGAGCGGGGCTGGCCCAGCAGCGCTCAGAGCTGTCCAGCTCTGGAAGCTCAGGTGTCTCCAGGCACACACATGGCAGCTCCTGTTATCTCACAGCAGGGACATCCTGTGCCTTTCACGTTTCATTTTTACTCTCAGGAAAAAATCCCTGCTTCAATATTCAGAGTAAAACTGTGCTCTCGTATAAGAGAGTCTGTGATCAAATAATGCTTTGTTTATGTGCTGCACCATCTCATTGAGGGAATAGTGTAAAATAACTTGAGCTTTGATATCTACAGTTCCTTTCTTATGGGCCCTTTTTATTTTCAGTAACTCTTGCTTGGGCATCTCTTTGTCATAATGTCTGTAGAAACACTCAGTGTTTGCATGAGAATTCTTTACTCATGGGGAATTTTTGATTGATGGCACATCGGGAGCTACTGTTCATGGTCTGGGATTGCTGAGAAATGTGGAAGAGGCTGAGCAGAGTGTCTGTGTTTACGTTCCAGGGAAGGAGCCCATCTGGACTTGCTCTGCCTTGTGCCTTGCTCTTTAGAAGTCCCTTTGCAAAATGACAACTTTCTCTCACAATGGCGATCCGTCCTGCCCCGCACAGCCACACTCAGCAGCCGCTGCCTGATTGCCAATATTTACCTTGCTTTATTACATTACTGTAAACTTTGGTTGGCTATCAGAGCCAGTTGATGCCTCTGACAATTTGGAATCTGAAGGGCTCTTACGAAATTAAACATCGCCTTTGCGTGCCATCCGAGCCTCTGGATGGGCAAGTGAAAATAAATGTTCCAAAGGTTGTACTTTATATAGCCACAGACTTGACCTCTAAGTGCCTTAAAAGGGCTCACATACTTAAAGGTGCATTACCAGGCCTTACACTAATTCACTGTGATAGCTAAAGTGCTCTGTGGATACCACAGGAGACCAGAAGCCCTTGAGGATCCTTTAGAGCAGAGCATGTGGGCAGTTAACATTATTCAGCTTGAATTTTGTATTTGCAGCCAGTCATGAGTGAAAGTAGGGGTAGACTATTTGCATATTGTCTTGGTATAAAGCTAGAAAAATGCTTCCATATGTGTGAGTCATGTAACTTCATCCTGTGTGTTTCTTAGATGCCTGGAAAACCCTAAATAAGATGAGGCCCTTTCTTTTACTTTCCCTATTTTTTCTTTTCTTTTTTTTTTTCCACTGAGAATTTCTTGGGAGTGTTCATCCCTCCCTCTCTTTAAGTTTGCTGGTCTAAGCAGGAATACTTGAGACTGATTTTAATTCTTAACTAGATGGACATGATTTATTAATTCACATTTGAAATAACAATTGCAGTCAGAAGGAATCAGCTGAAAGCCTTAATTACATTGGAAAATATGCTTCAGTGTAGCATGGCCCCATCCAGCTTTCAGAATACATAATTATAATCATTTTTTAATTTTTATATTTGAAAAATTGTGACGGAGACCAGACTCTGCTGGCTACTCTCAGTGCTTCAAAGCAATGTCTAAATCAGAAGTGAGTCTTTAAATAGATCATTTTCTTACTTGCTTGTTAGTGCCCAACCACATATGTAGACTTATTGTGCGGGGTTTGGCCTCGGTGTTTTGAGTATTATTTTTACATCTGAGCCAACTAGCAGTTCCTGTGCCCAGTTCCAAGGAAAAAAAAGATGTTAAACTGTGAATGTGCACTGGCATATGAGCTGAGATTAGGTAATTTGGGATCACTCCATAGAAATCACATATGGGCTTTGGAGACTGGGAATTCATTCCTGTTCAAACAGTGACCAAATGGGGAATGGGGAAAGCAAGATCAAGGTAATTAAAGAGAAAAAAAAAGAAAAACAAAAATTAAACCACTGAAGCTCCTGAATAGAAAAAGGCACCACAGAATGAAAAAGAAACACCAAAACCTTCCTTGCCTTAATCTTGAAAAAATATGTCAGTTGAGGGAGATATTGGCTCACTTGACCCAGATGAGGTAACACACGAGCACTTGCAGCTCCCACTGCATTCCCTGTCACCATTCTGTCTGTAAGACTGCTGAGTATTTCCCTTCATTCTGTGCCTGCCTTCCCTCCCTCCATGTTTGTTGTTTCCTGACCATCTTTTCTCTTCCCCGTGACCCTCTGCCCCCACTCTGTTATCTGGGTTAGCTGTTCATTAAGTTCCCTGTAAAACTGGTGCTAGTTAAGGAAACCACTGAGAAGTCAGTCCAGGAGAGAGGAGCACTTTGTGGTGCCCTGACATCTTGAAGGAAAACCTTCCCAAGGGCTGTGGAGCCAAGTGCAGGCATGGAGCAAAATGTCCTGGGTGGGCACGTGGGCTGCTCTAGAATGTGTCTGGAGAGGATTGAAGTGGAACAGCAGCAGCTGAAGGAGCTCACAGTTCATTGGATAGGGACACAAACCTCCTCCAAAACCTCACATTAGCTAGGTGGGAGAAGGGAAGAGGATTGTGGCACTTGTCTGTCTAAGGCCAGAGCAGCAGCTGGGGATTGCTGTGTGCTGGACACCATAAAAGCCAGAGGGTAATTTGCTTGTTCTAAACACACCTCCAAGCAGCACTCTCAGGTGCCAGAAAATGCTAAAAGTTTACCCTGGCAAGAGGATGCTGGATGAGGTGTCCTAAAGAAAGCAAAACTTCCTGGAGAGATCACTGCCCATCCCAAAGGCAACACCACAGACCACGATGGTCAGTGTGGGAGCAGAAAACTTCTTTTGCATTGCATTTACCAGGATCCACATAAGGAGCACAGTTTTCTTAATAAACTACAAGGAAATAGATTCACAAATGCTGAAAATATATCTGTCTTTCTCTGCAAAAGGTTCTGCCCATGGTTTTCCTGAAACAGAGTAGTCTGAAATCATGTACAGAGTGCAGGAGTAATTGGTTAAAACAGGGGGAAGGAAATATCACTTTAACTACTCTCTGTCCTTGACTAATGTTAAAAGCTTTTACCTTTCTTTTTCTCCCAACTTGATGAAACTTCTTACACCAGTAGACGTTCAGAAATGTACTTGTGAAGTAAAACATGGTAAATGCTCTTCAGAAGTCATTGTTAGAACAGAGAGGAGGATCCCTCTTTTATTCTGAGTCCTTCCTTCTGATGTGCACAGGTCTTCAAATGTTCTTACAGGGAATCAGTATGGTGGAAAGCTCTTTGTGGTTATGACTTAAATGATTAAATAATTCTACTTCTTCTCACGCCTAGATGATGGAAATGATACTGTTTATCTCCACTCTTCCTTAGCAGCTTTTGCCCAGGGTAGCATTGAGGGTATTGGAGCCCAAACCTACTGGAGACACCTGTGGGGTGTCTCCTTAGCTCTTCAGGTCTTCCTCAGAACTTGTCACCTTTGCTGTCCTCCCTGGGCCCACTGAGGGCCTCCACACATTGACTGCTCTTTGTCATCCATGTTCAGTTTGGCCTTTTTGTGTGTGGGGCTTACTCAGAGCTCAAATGGGGCCTTGCAGAGCTGGGAGTTACCTCAGAACTTCCCTGACAGCCTCCTGTCCCCTCTGGGATTGGGAACTGGCCCCTTTTTAAAGGAGATTTGTGGATGTTTATAGCAAAAGGCAAGGAGGGAGCTAAAGCTGTACCTGGTAAATTCACCTCTTCTGTCCCTTCCGTGCCTAACTAGTGATAAATAAGGAAATGCAAGACTGTGCTTGGAAATATCAGAGCAAAAGGACAATCTTTCCTCCTCCTGGTTTGGCTTCCCTGGTGTTTGCTGCCTGCCAGCCCCGTGTGAGTTACAGCACCCTGGGTCATCGTTACCTGTGTGCAGCCAGGGAGGGCAACACAGCCCTACAAACAGCCTGCTGTCTGTCACTGAGCCAGGGACACATCCTCCCTGCTGTTCAGAAAGGACTGCAGTGATGGCCCAGCCTTGAACGTGGACATATATGTGTGTCTATAGATGTGCACGTGTACGAATGAATGCATACACCCCACAGACAGCAGGCAATGCTCTCTACCTGCCCAGCTTGGGAAAAGCAGGGCTCAGCTCTGGGCAAACTGAGGGTAAAGGAAAGGCAATCAAGGGGGATCTCTGGAGGGGACAGACAGTTTGAGTGAGCTCAGTTTCTTTGGAAATGGAGGATTTGTGGGAGCAGAAAACACTGCTGCTTTAGGATCTGATTTTATTCTGAATGTTTGGGTACTTAATGAAGGAGGGTAGGTAACACCACCGCACAAGCAAAGTAAGAGTTGCTGGTGCAAAAATCTTATCCTTATCTGACCCCCAGCATTGGGATGTGTGAGTACCAAGCATCTCTGCTTTTATCCTCTTTGCTCCTTGGCTGTGAAAGAAGTTTATTTTTATTCCACATTTAATGGCAGGAAACTGAGAATCAGGGAGGTGATAATTCGGCCTTTTAAAGGCCTGTTTAAATACCTGGGTATAGAAAGAGGGCAGCGTGCCAGGAAAAGAAGGTCTTCTGAAAACATTTCTGCAAACATCAAGAGGGAGCCAAATGCTTTCTGCTACGCTGGCCCTCCTGGGAAGGACGTTTTCTGCAAACCTGGCCTTAATTGGTGCTGAGCACTGGAAAATTCTGGTCCTCTATCCAGCATTTATGGCATTATGGGTCAGCTTGGTGTATCTGTTGCATTAGACCATCCAACCTCTGAGTCAGTCTTTGCCCTGGCTATACACGCACAATTTATTTCCTTTTATTTCTGAAGAGGAATTTCAGGAGGAAAAAAAAAAAAGACACCTTTTTTTCCTCTTTCTCCTTTTTTTTTTTTTTTTTGTCCTTCTCATCTTTCAGCTTGGGATTTGCAGTAGCGTGGCCCATCCTACCCCCTTCCAAAATGCACTGGAAAGGAGCCATCTGTGGGTTCCCTCTGTTGATATATTTCCAAAAGACCTTGCAAAGTGACATTAATTGTTTTGACGGCATGCACCTATTTGTTATTACACACCGCTGCCAACTCTCGCCTTGTTTTGTTGGGATTTTTTCCCTTTCTTTGAGTAATAATCTTACACTTCACCCAAATATTTGTGTGGGATCAGCCCAGAGGTAGTCAGTGAAAGAACTGCCATAAAGGCAAACAGGCTCTGGAATAGTTTTGGTGTAGGGAGCACATTTTGGACTCACCAGGAGATTTCCTCTGGCAGATGGGACCCACCCGTGCCCCGGTATGGGAATCTCTGGATTCGTCCCCCTGGGCTGGCTGCACAAGGCTTGAGCACATCCCCTCCGCGTTCTCCTGGCAGAGTTTGAGAGCTGAGTGCTCCATCCAGGGCTTCTCCCTCCAGCAGAGCCGGGAAGATCTGCCGGACTTCCTGGGCAATATTAAACCCCAAGCAGAAGCTTTATAAAAGCTACTTCAGAACACTAGCAAATTATTAGTATTCTTCCTCATAATACAGATGAGGTCTCATTTTATTGAAAGAAAGGGAGAGGAAGTGGGGTTTTTTTCCAGCCCTCTTGGGAATGATCTTATTGCAAATATCAAAACTGGGAAGATTTCTCCAGTGCCAGGGGTCAGAATCTTTGACTAGTTTGTTGTAATGTGAACATATAAAAATTCACTCAGTGCTCATTCTCTGCCTCTTATTTAATGTACATTCCAGGTAGTGCCACTTTGATTCTTTACATTACTGTCCCTCGCTCTGACATTTGCCTTGAGTGTTTTAAATTTCTTTCATGAATTCTGAAGAAGGGGAAACTTCAGGAAAATTGCCATTAGCTTAATATGTATTGATGCACTATTACCAGTAGAAGGAATTTTTGTTATTCCAACTTACACTGAATAAACAAGTGCTTTACATTTCTTCTGGGGTGCTCTAATTTGAAATATTCTTCACTGTAATATCTCCACTTAAAAATGGCATTTTCTTACCAGTTCCCTGTGAATCACATCTGCATACCTTAATGAGTAAGTGTTTAATATTTTAATTTCTATTAATTCAGAATAGATAATGCTGCTGGAAGTCAGCTGAAGTAAAAACTATGACAAGCAGCTAAGTTACATCTCTCCCTGTGCATCATTGTCATCGTCACCAAGTGCTGGCAATATAAGGACCAGCCTGCTCATAATTTCAAAGGAACTGGGATTTTCAGTGATTGCTAAGGGCAGGGTTGTCACGCAGACCCTTTATTGTGACACTGATTCATGAGAAGAAAAGAAATCAGCTTGATTCTCTCATCACCAGTGACATTTTCTTTGGACTGGCTGTTAATTTTTTTTTTTTTTTTTTTTTTTTTTTTTTTGCTTATAAATAGATCTCTTAAGTCAGGTAAAGGTGACAATGTGGAACCCCTGTGGATACATAGATATGTGTGTTACTCATCTTTTAGCATAAACTTGGGCTGTAAAGTGAGATCTCCAAACACAACCTTGTTATGTCTACTTTTTTCCCCTTTTCCTATAGAGGAGGCAAGTTCATGTGAGCTGTGTGTTTAAATCCTGTCAAGGTTTGCATCCAGCTCTGAATTAGGCAGTGTCTCTGATGGCAAGTGATAATCCTGATTTGGAACAACTCTGCTGGATGAAAGCTGGCCGTTCTGCAAGTTGGCATTGCTTGGTTTAGGCTGTGTTGGCCAGTGTTAAATGCCTCTAAATTCCCCCAAAATGACAGCTAAGGGGAGTATTGTGTTGGTGTTTAGAGGCAGATCTTAAAAGAAGGACGGCTTTTGTCCGAGATCATTCCCAGCATCAGGCACAAGTGCTTCCAGAGGGTGCTGGGGGCTCCATCCATGCAGCTGGGAAGGCAGGAATGTTGCTGGTGCAGAGAGGAATGCGTCTGGCAAGGCTGCAGAGTGCACCTCCATGATGTAAGATGAGGAAAACATTCCATCAGGGTGCCTTTGATTGCTTTAACCTTTCTGTCCTCCACACCAAGGCAGGCTCTGGAGCCACTCCCTTGCTTCCAGCCAGGATTGCAGCCTCTTCCCAAAAATTCCATTGAAAGTAAGCGGGTGGTTGCTGTGTTCCTCAGTCCAGTGACATGTTACCTCAGGTGTGGTGTAAACCACAGCAAAACAAAGGGGAAAAAGCCCCAAACAAGTCCGTGTGAGCTCTGGCCAGCTTGTGTCTCTGCTTCCGACTGCTCAATCCACATTCAATAAATTCATTTCTGCGTGTTTAATCTGACACCTTTAGCGAGCAATACACTCACTCAAAACACCAGCAACGAATAAACACTACCAGCCTCTTGTAGATCTTTGATTGGATAGCTAATTCACAAATGATTGACTACCCAAGTAGTGGGAGCATATGGAGGCTCTGTGAGCGACTGTCAACACGAGGAAAGTAGTCGGGGAAGCCAATTGTTAAGAACTGAAAACAATAGCGAACAAGAAAGTCCTTGAAGGAATGTGGCACTGGGTCTGCTCAAAGCCTGAATTTATGAAAACGCGTGGCCAAAACAAAAGAAGATGGCAGCATCATTTCCTATATGTGCTCCTCGTTGTTGGTTATTATTATTCCAATTTTTGACACTTGAATGAAATGTGGTATAATTGGGCTTCATAGCTGCTGCTTCAGGCGACATCAATTGCCTTTTTTAAAAATGATGATGGCGTTGAGGGAGACTCTTTTTTTCCTTTTATGTTTTGAAGCTGCTGTACTCTCAGTGCCACTCGTACAATACACGAAAGGGGCATTGTACTCCTGGGAGGGTCTGCAGGGCTGGGGACTGATCCCAGGAAGAAATATGAGATGGAGAAGCAAAGTAAACATACTGTGGGATGTTATGCTAAAGCTAATCCCAAGATATCCCTTGTTCTTTTTCCTCTCTGGGTTTTCCTTCTAACAGCTCGAGCCTTCCACTTCCTTCCCCATAGCCCACAGAGCGTGTAACATTACAGGTGTGTATGCAACAAAAACTCCATTCCCTGCCCTCCTTTGCTTTGACTTGGTAATCAATTCTGTCAAGTTTGAAGGACCTTAAGCTGTCATGAAAGGAAAATCATTCCTTAAACTGTGTTTATTTCTGCTACAAAACAACCCCATCTCTGCATCTTTTGTTTGTATTGATAGGTGTATACAGCAGGATTTGGTTGGCTTATTTTGACTTGAGGAGGAAATCAGATGAGAAGCATTATGTTTTCCTAAGTTGTATTCAGCGGGGAAAGGGGAGATGTATTCATCATTCTGCTTTTGCATTGAGGAGCAATTCTTTAGGAGACAGAACAGATCTTTAAAAAATAATGCTGGAAATAGTCTAATGACTTAGAAGTCTGAATGAACCTATTGTGGCTGAATCCTTTGCAGGGGATGGATCCTACCAGGATATTTTAAATAGACTTCCCCCTCATTTCTGCTCCCCCTCCAGTGGAGGAGACCCGTGTAGAGCACATTTCATCCAAGTGTCCTCAAGGGAGCTTCAGCCCCCCACAAGACTGCTGGGGTGTCCTACCCTTGGAGCCTGGGTGTGCCAGCATTAGGGTTTGGGTGGTGATGTACAGCTGAAAGCACAGGATTTTTGGCTTTGAAAGCTTTTGCACTGCCCAAATGAGAGGTGGAACTGGAAGGGAAATAAGTTGAGCCACGTCCATGTAGCTTTAAACCCAAAATATTTGGGTGTATTGAAGGCAGCTTCCCTTCAGACAGACCCAACTGAAGGGTCTGGATCCAAACACCCCCAAATGCAGGACCATCTGTACTGCAGCTCTGTTGTAGCTGCTTCCCAGAAAACCTGCCAAAGGATGTGCAGGATGTAACCCTTCTGCCAGGTGCTGTCAGCAGCAGTAGATGCTGCTCAGGACATTCCTCCTAAAATTAACACACACAGATTGTGCAGGTCCCCAGGTGACAAAAGTGGCTCCCAGACAGCAAGCTTCCCTCTTTTTCCTAGGTGTGTGCATAAAAAGGCCTAGGTTTGTGCATTTAAAAAGGAGCATAAAATGAGGAAACACAGGCGCAGTAACAGAAACGTTTGTCGTGTACAGCTTGTAAACAAGATGTGTGGTGTGAAATCCCCCTCAATGCACACACACACGTGGGTGTGCACTGTGTTTTTTGGGTAGCAATTCCTTTCAAAGAATCATAGGGTTGGGACTTTGAAGATCATTCAGCTCCACCCCCTGCTGTGGACAGGGACTCTTTCCACTAGAAGAAGTTGCTCAAAGCTCCATCCAACCCAGCCTTGGACACTTCCAGGAGTGGGGCAGCCACAGCTTCTCTGGGTAACCTGTGCCAGAACCTCACCACCCTCACAGGGAAGAGTCCTAGTCTACTAGCTAATCAAAACCTACTCTCTCAATTAAACCCAATCCCCCATCCTCTCACTCCAGGCCCTCGTAAATAGTCTTGCCCCATCTTTCCTGTAAGGTACTGGAAGGCTGTCATTAGATCACCCTGAAGCTTCTCTTTTCTAGAATACCAGTGCTCTCAGCCTTTCCTCACAGCAGAGCTGCTCCATCCCTCTTGGTGGTCTCCTCTGGACTTGCTCCAACAGGTCCCTGTTTTGAGAACCCCAGAGCTGGATGTAACACTTGAGGTGGGGTCTCACCAGAGACACACTTTGCCTCATTTCTCCTACCCTCTGACAGGAGTGTCCAGTGCCTGTTGTCCCTTTAACTTTTCTTTTTTGCTCCACTACTGCTGGGATCCTGGCAGGGAGCTGGGAATTGCCTGTGCCAAGCTGGAGCAGAGTCAGGGGTGCTTGTATTGGCAGGTAACTCTTGGAGCTTCATTGCCTGAAGTTGCAAATTCAGAACGGTTTTTATGTGTGGGCATTTAACTACTAATGATTTAGGATCTTGAACAGTTCTAAAATATTCTTTTTACAAAATCTTTGCCGTTAACCTTTAACTGCTTCCAGTTCACAGAATGCTTTACAAGAAAGGGCAGGAAATCAATAGCTCTAAAAAGCAAAGCAGCAGCCCCAGTGCATCAGCTTGTGCAGATCATACTGGTGTGCCTGCCAGCACCAGCCACTGCCCAGGGCGAGCAGGGGGTGACACAAGAGCTGTCCCCCTGCCCGCCTCACTTCTGCATTGTAACCTGGCTCATAAGGAATCCTGTGAAGAAAAGGGAGGATGAAGGCTGGGTTCATCACCAAGCCACTATCAGGGGAACCTGGGGCAAGTTATGTTTGTCCACACAGGAATCCCTAAATCCATTGATTTCTGAGAGCTCGTTAGTGTGGGTGTGACAGGCAAGGTTTTCACCTGGGTTTGGTGTTGTGCTGGTCCTAGAAATTCTTAATATTTTTGTGATTCTGCTATGAGTGTTTTGAAACATGAAAAGAGTTAAAAATATGGTATCTATTTCTCAGCCTCAAAATGTATCTCTATGCAAACAAGCAAAAACCACACACACCCTGTTCAGGGAGCTTTCCTGCTTTCCTTTGTTCAGCTTTTCCATGCTTTTGTCTTAGATGTTGGAAGGTTGGACACAAGGTCACTCACAAGCCATTTCATGTGGATACAGCAAGGATCAGTTCAGGTCTTCTCCCCCTCCCCTCAATTCATCTGAGATCTCTGTGGTAATGGGGCTGAGAACACAGCCCTGCGGTACAAAATCAAAATGTTGCACAGGAAAGGATGTCCCAGATGAGTGTCTGTGCAACTCAGAATGGGATCTTTGGGTGTCACATATTACTTAAGCTGTAGAGTACTATGAGTTTGAACCTGTTTAAGCAGAAGCTGGGACGGGGTTAGAGATACTTCTGCCATCAATAATTAAGGGAACTTCTGTCCAGCCTTTGCTGCTCCTCGAGGCCTGGGATGTGCTCCTTCTGGAGCACAGGGAAGGGCAGCAACTGGAGGTTATTATTCACAGGTGTTACAAACCCCAAGCATGTGTCACTTGCCGATAGTAATTATTGTGGTGACAAGGCTCTGCCCAAATGTTGCCATGGATATGGGCTGTGATCTCCATGAGTTGTTCTGCCCAGTTTCTGGAACTGACTCCTCTGTGTCTTAAACAATTATTGAAATCTATATGCTCACTTTCCCTGGGTGTAAAAATGGGCTGACTCCCCTCACCAGTGTGTTTGGAGAACAAATTAATAATGTCAGGCACTCAAGAGGAAAAGTTTTTCAATGTACATTTGCTCTGCAAAACTGCTCAATATTGTTATTATTTATTATTCTATGGACTCATCACTCTCAGCTCCCTTCTGCCAGAAGCTGCTTTGAAAGATGGATAAGTTGCACAAAAATTATTTTCCCTCAGTTTTCTTTGTGAGAAGGTTTAAAATGTGGCATGGGGAGGGGTGGTTTTGTGAGGGAGGGCAAAGGAAGACAAGTTGCTGTGATTAAATGAGTTTGAAAAGGTGCAGCCAAGGAAAAATAACTTTGACCTAAAATTCAGACTGCTGTATTACTAAATTTTAGTCAGGTAACAGACACAAATACATACGTACAAACAATGCTTTTACTACCTGCAGATACGTTTATAACATTTGGTTTTCTCTCAGTGCTGTCTCTCCCTGGTACAGCAGAAGTGAAGGCAGGGATAGATGTGAGTAGCCCTAATTGCTGTTTGTGAATTCTGTGTTTGATGTAGCTCAGAGATAGCAGCACTGCTCCTGTCTCACTCCCCACTTCCAGAGACTTTCCATCTGGTGCAGCTCGTGCTGTACGCTCCCTCAGGTTTATGTGAAACCTCCTGTGAAAGCAGAGTCATTGATTTTTGTAGGTTTAGTGCCAGAGCAATTTTAGGTGGCACAAGGCTGATTTCCTTGACTTTCGCTTTCCTGCTCTTGATACTTCTGTGTCAAACTCAACACCTTTCCCAACACTATCCTCCTCCTCATTATAACAAAGTACTCAGCACCTCCTCCTCCTCACTAGCGCTGTCAGCAGGAGCCGGGGAAGGGTGCTACAGGCGACTGTGTTTGTTTTGACAGTGCCAGCTTTCAAAAGAATCTGCTGAGTTAGTGGGAGGTCTCTGTGTGTTTGTGTGTCTAAACATAATTGCTTAATTTGGGGATGTTTCCCCGCTGCACATCTCTCGGGCAGTGGGAGTGGGGAAGGGGCAGCCTGGACTTCAGGTCCCGCTGCAGAGAGCTCTTGTGGTGAGGATTTCATGTGCTGCAGCTCTCTCTGGTCCATGGGACAGCTCCTGACGGGGAGCGACTTGTCCAGGTCTTCCCATCAGTCGGTGATAACAGAATAAGTAGAGGGGAGATTATTTTCCTGTGTTATTGTACCAAGTCTGCTGCAGCTCCATTCTGATGTGACAGAGGTGACAAACGTCCCTGTAATGCGCTCGGCCGAAGCAGTGGGATCAGGATCAGGCCCAGGCCCCGGAGCGGGGAGCCAGCCCCAAGCACACCGAAAGTGCTTCTGCCTGAGCTGAAGCATGTCGGTGCAGACAGATTCTCACATTTTGTCTTTCAAGTGTCAGTGACAGAAGGTGCCATAATTTATGACGTGGCACTGGAATCCCTGATTAATTGTCTTGCACTGCTGATGTGCAGCAGATGACGTGCAAAGTGTTTTCCCCAAGCATTTTCTGGAACGCGGCAGGCAGGGAGCAGGCTCTGAGGCTGGAGTTCCGAGGCTGGGGCTGCCTGCTCACAGAAAGTGTGTTAAATCATCGCTTTAGTCCTCTCTCATCCCACTTAGGGGGCTTATCCCTCTCCTCTGGCCGTGCAGGGAGATCAGAGTCCAAGCCCTGCTCCTTGGAATGGTGTCAGTTCCGTGCACAGAGCAAAAGCCTTCAGCAGAATCTCTGTGGCACGGAGACCATTTACATCGAGTGAGCGAGGCTCTTTAGGCAGGTGCCAACCTGAAAGCTCCTTATTTCTGAGCCCCTTCAGGGCTCAGACCTCGCAGGATACCAAATATAAGTGGATAAATGGCTAAATGGCTTTTGCATGTGTAAGTCCAGTGGCCCCTTCACACAGGTGATAGAAACAGTTGGAAAAATTGGAGACTCTGCCCAAAATCTTTTGAAATAAAATCCTACGTTTTAATCAGTAAATTTCCTGCATTTCTCTGCATACTATTGTTTCTTTTTTATTTTGCAGCATGCCTGCTCAATTCATGAGACATTTTTGTTTCATTTCCAAAATGTGGGATAGGAAGGGAACTCAGCTTTGGAGCTATAAACCTTTTTTCTTCCCCACCTAAAAAAAATCCCACCTGCTCTCTCTTTATATATTACCACCCTGCCTACAGCTGAGATAGGGATGTAGGGAGACAGAGAGTGTATCTGGGAGTGCGTTGCTCATGCTTATATTCCAAATGAACATGACGTTATCTTTGAATTTAAAACCACTTCTTTGAATAACTCCATTTTTTACACGCCGCAGCAGCGCGCCACAGCTTATAACAAAAATACATCTGCGGAGGGAACTGGAGCTGAGCCTGCGGGGATGGAGCCGCCCGTTTATCAGTTTGTGCATGCAGGGATGAACCCGCCACTGGTCCTGCCCCAAAACAAACCACTGGCATTTGCTGCTCTGGGAGTTGTGGGCAGCTCCATGTGTGAGGGGATGAAGGAGGGCAGGAATTCCAAAGGATGTGAGGTGAGGGGTTCCCTGTGCCTTCCTCTGAAAGTTCTGTGCTGATTGAGCCTGTGTGGGTTCTGAGCCGGGCCTGCTCTCCCTCCTGCCATGCCCACTGCTGAGCATCTGACAGGGTGGTGTGATGATCTGTGAGCTCCTTGGAGACAGCCATCCACGTGGAGCCACAGGACATCCGTCTTCTGCTCTCTCCTTTTGTGCGCTGAAAGGATATTATTTTCAAAGTCACTCTCTCCAACAGCCCTTGCAGAGGGTGACTCGCAGCTCTTGTGCAAACAGAGCAGAGCTTTGCACCTGATTTAATATAAAACAAGGTTATGTCTTTAATTAAATTATTTAATCTCTTTTTTTTTTTTGAGGGAAAAGTCTGTTTTATCAGTTTAGTAACAAGGAGGCAAAATTTGGAAGTTTTGATTTTTTTCAGTCTTGAATTTGCTCACTTTCCTCTTATTGCTCTTTTCCCTGCTCTGTGTTTATACTTCTCAGGAAAGAGTATGACATTTATTTGTCTCTATAAAGGTTTGGGTACGGGATATAATCTTATTTATAAAGTATTCTGTGCGCTGCCAGCTGTAAGAATGAAGTGTAAGCCCCAAAAATCTCTGTGTTAATAATTTTGGC
Organism: Motacilla alba alba; assembly: GCF_015832195.1. Taxonomy (NCBI): domain Eukaryota; kingdom Metazoa; phylum Chordata; class Aves; order Passeriformes; family Motacillidae; genus Motacilla; species Motacilla alba. Next base: position 110,997,235 of record NC_052018.1, read on the forward strand.
ATTAGCAAGGCATCTAATTTTTACAGCTGAAGATGGCTTCTCCTTTTTAATATTAGTCCTTCCCATTTCACAAGGTGAGCTGCATTCCTGCTCCCTGAGGAAAATGGCCTGGAATTCACAAACCAGAGTTGAATAGCAAAAGAAAAAAGAAATAAAAAAGGGACAGAGAAATTAGGAAGGATGGCCAAATAAGCCAGGCATATGCACTGCCTTTTTCTTTCAGCCATGAATCAGAGTGTGGTCCTCCTTTCCAGAGGAGCTGACTGAGGCAGAAAGAAGTCACTGGGATCCCATAATAAGCTGGAAGTTGAACAGGAATCCCATTAGCTCCTTTGTTTTAACGTTAAACTGCGTTGCCTTGACCCCAGCCCACAGGTAGTGTTCCCGTCCATGGCTATTGTCAGGCAGCTGTATGAATGTGTTCCCAAATTAAATAATGTGGCATTGTGCTGGATGACTAGCACTTACACACTAAATTATCACAGCTCTCCCTGACCTTGGCAGCATCATAGGGTTCATATTTTCAGAAAGATGAATTGTTCTCAGAAGAATTTCTTCAATGTTTTAAACACATACACTTTTCTTTAACCTTATGGATGCGTGGTTTTTACCTCCTTGTGCTGCTCTGATTTTAAAAACACCGGTCCCAAACGCAGAGCCAACTGAAGTCAATAAAAGGGCTCTTGCTGACTTCTGCTTTGGTACTTTATACTCAAATTAAACTCTAGGATTGAGCCTAAAATGGGAGAAAAAGATGAAGTGTACAACTTTATGGAGTTCAAAAGAAAATCTTCGAGTTGTGGTTTCAAATCTTGGCCGTTCTTTTCTCGGGTCTAAGAGCAGCAGGGCAGGACACAGTGGTTCTCTTTCAGGCTCATCATCCCCTGGCTAACTTGCAGTGTTTGTGTAATGTTCTCCAGATTTGCTTGTGGTTGTAGTTCAGGTCAGGAATAAAGGACATGTTTGCATATTTTTTAACATGAATATTAAGGCCACATTGCACTTGGGGACAGTTACGGCTCCGCTCTGCTGTAGAATGTACAAAATGGTTTAATTTTAGTCTGTTCTGATGAATTACATTGTTCACACTCACAGTTGCTTTGGACTACACCTCTGTCATGTTCTGAGAGAAAATCAACTCCTTTAAACAAGTTATTAATTTAACATTAAAAACAAAGGAAAGGAGTGGAAAATACAGACTTGCAACCTTTTCTTGGAGATAGTTTCCCAGTGCAGTGTAACATAAACAGATTAACTGCAGTGTTTATTCAGTGTGAAAAAGCAGTTCCAAGAGCCCCAGGTGCTTGCCAAGTCCATAATTGTACCTCCTTAAATACTTTCATTACTTGGAACTACAATAAGAGAAGCACAGACACATGCTTTCTATTTTCTTGTCAACAAAACACCTCCAACAAATTAAACTCTGTTTTGTCTAGAAATTCTCAGCAGTATTTTCCCCACCTCCTGTCTTGAAGAGAAGGGGGATCCAGGGACCCCTGTGGGTGCTGCTCCCCTCATGGCCTCCCCAGTGCCACCCAGGGACTCCTGGGCTGCAGGGTCTTCACAGGGACCCTCCTGCCACAGGGACCAGGGCATGTTATAAAATTTAGCCAGTGGCTGCAGTATTGAACCCAGAACCTTGTGCTTGTCAGGAGCATGATGTCTTCTGGAGTTGGGCAGGTTTTATCCTGATAGTTTTCTGTAACAGTTTTCTCCCATGGCTGCTGACTTCACAGCTTTTTAAAATGCAGATTCTCTGGGCAATCTAGCTGTTTGGCCTGTAAGTGTTAAATGTCCACATTAATTGTTAAATGTGCACATGCATCTGCAGGTGAGCCTTGGTGTAATCTCACTCTCCTGCCCTATGCCAGGAAGGTTTTAAGGAATGCCTCAGTCAAACAGAACCGTGCTGTTTCTGAGCTTCTCCCTCCTGAATGCCAACCATATGTAGGCAAACCCAGCTCTTTGGGGAAAGGCGTGTGGAGGGTGAGATTTCTACTTCATACCAGGCAAAAAAAAAAAAAAAAAAAGAAACCAACAAAAAAAGTCAAGTTCTGCTTCTGAAATTGCATCTGAACACAAGTGTAACGAGAATTGCTCATCTCACAGTGAGAACACGCCAGTGCACTTACCCCAGTTTTGGTCTTGAGAAAAGCAGCCTGAATATTTTACTTATTCTCCTCATATCCCTTCACGTCTCAAGCCTTGATTACACATCTAAAAAGAAGTTCCCATCTTTTTAAGGGGGTAGTGATGTGCCCTGTGGTCTCTCTCCAAGTTTCACCTTGCACTAACCTGAGGGGATGAAAGCACTGCTTTCCTGGGGCTCAGTGGCGGGAGAAGGGACGTATGCATCCCATGGACCTGGGGAGATTCCATGAATCATTATAAAATGCTGAACAATGAGCACTTGAAGTCTTAAAATCTCCTTTCTCACTGAAGGGGGGAAGCTTTTCTCATGGTGCAGAAGTAGGATGGCCAAGACTGCGAGATTCCCAGAACCTTTTTTGGAAGGAGATATTTCCCTTCCCCAGCACCCGTGGAGCCTGGCAGTGATCTGGGAATAAAAGTGTGACAAGACACTTGCTGATTTTATTTCCCTGAATCCAACAGCCGTTTTTAAAGGCAGAAGAATGTCTGCATTTCCACCTCACTTTAATAGTTTGCCTGTAGATCCCATCCCTTCCTATCACAAAGAAATCATTGTGTCCTGCTGTGTAATTAATACACATGTACGGTGTGGCAAACATTTTCCTGTAGACTGCTTATTTTGCCTGTAAATTACAGGAAATCCTATACAATACACCTGGGAGCCCTGCAGCTTGAAATTAGAATACAAACCATCCCCACCTCCTCTTGCTTGGCCAGCTTACCAGTCAAATTTTGAAACTTTTTTTTGTTTGGATGTGTAATGAATTCTGACAGAGGTGGACTTGCTCACTTCTATTAATCTTTAAATTAATGCAGGTTTTAGTTCTGAAATGAAACCAATTTATGGCTCACAATTACTACAAAGGGATGAAACTGCACGGAGGTTTCCAGTTGTGGATTTTGTTCTGTCACACGTGCAACATACAAATTTGTAACAAAATCCCCACAGTTTAAGGTATATTGGCAGTAAAAGCGATGGCCAAGCCTCAGTTCTGTGTGATGTCACATCTATATGAGCCCTGAGATCGTATTAAAACAGCAACAGCTGTTACCTGTTGGAGACAGAGACTTTTTGAAAGGAAGCTCCGTGTTTTCTCTTTCTCTGTGAATCCCAGTGACAAAAAAAACTCTCCAGGAAATGGTAATGCCAACTGCCATTAAGACCACCAGTCCTCATTAGCTTGATGCAGGCTAATTACAGTGCATTACCTTCATTCCATGTGCTTTTGGGATGTGTGGATGCAGAAAGCTGTGCAGCCTGTGGAAGGTTTGTGCTGTCCATGCTGGAAAATGCTCAGCTTTGTTTCTTGCTGTCCAGTGACTGCTCCAGCTCAGGAAGGGCACAGCAGTTTGGGGGAAAGATGGCTCATGGCTCTGCACTGTGGTGAAAGCTGCTCCCCCAGAGTGCTCTGCCCCACATAGTCACATCCCTACAGGTGAGAGAGACAGTTCAGCCTCCTTGGAGCTCTTGCCTGGCTCTGATTCCTTCCCTCTTAAACTGGGAATGGCAATTGCATCTGTTTATCAGCAAGCATCAGAGACCAGCAAATTCCCAGCTCTAAGAAGATCTGTTCAGAACAGGAGGCCACCAAAATCCTGATCTCCATTTCAGCAGGGTAAATCTACTCAAAGTCAGGGCTCACACCAACAGCTGCCTTGAAGTTTGACAACACAGTTCAGAAACCATGCTCTTCTGAAAGTGCAATAAGAGGAGGTTTGGATGCAGCTTCCCTGGGAAAGCAGTCCCGGCAGGAATTCCTTCTAGGTGTCACTGGTTGAGGAAGCAGGGAGTAAAGGAGAAATAAAGTCTCGCTGGGTGAACCCAACTGTGCATTTTTTACAGGTACTCTCTTGGTCCTGAGCACTTCAGCAAGGTGTTATTCACAGGATTTGAATAGGAGTGTGTAAACACACAGAAAATGGGCTGAGCAGGAAAATCTGCTCAGGCCTAGACTTCGTCAATGTCTTGGAAAATCAGGAACACCAAATGCATTTGCTTTGTAAGGCTTCTGATGCACTGGTAGCATTGGAAACTGTTACTTCAAAGCCATGATGTCACTGCGGAGGAATATGATGTCAGGGCTGTAAAAGAAGGAAATAAAAACTTGCTAAAATTCCTTTTCACATTTGGAAGTTTCCATTTTCCATTGAACAGAAAATACTCTGTTCTCTTTCCTGCGACCTTCACCTTCTTTATAAGTACCCCTGCCAAGAGTGCTAAGGGTACACAGGAACCACCATTCCCCATCTCCCAGTGGGAATATAGCTACCTTTTATTACTAGAACTAGTTCTTTCTTTAATGGTTTTGCAGTAAAAGTGAAAAAAAAGAGTGTGAGAGAGAAGAAGAAAGTGGCCTTTTTAACTACTACAAGAGGTATTAAAGAGTCAGCCAACCTCTGGAATCACTTCTCATTTTCCATGAAGCTGGGTAAGGAGTGTTATGGAGTTTTTTTGGGTAAAGTTTATTGGAACTTCACAGTAGGACTACAAAAATGTGGATACTCTGATTGTTTTTGTTTAATAAGACTCAAGACTCCTGGCTCTACCTGACATTAAAGTCTTATTGCCCCTTAAATATTCTCCAGGGTTTTGAGTCTATGGTTTGAAACAATCATTCACATGAAGATCATTTTGCCTGATGCTGCAGGGTGCTTGTACCTTTTGGATGTGAAACTCTACAGGGTCTTGTGGAGATAGCTCAGGTGACTGAAATGCCCTCTTCATAGATCACTTGTCCAAAGACCTGGGAAATGAAAAGAAAGTTTGCATCAATACCAGCAGTGATAGATCTGGACTGTGACTGTACCTCTGCAGGTTTGATTTGGGTGGGGAGGTGCAAAAAGGTAAATTGTGGCTTGGCTTTCAACTGCTTCCTCCTCCCCTGGTAATGATGGAGTCACTAGCTCTGAATTTTTGGCCTCTTTCCATCCTTTAACATGACAATGGCTCTCAGCTCTCACCAGGAGTGAGCAAAGCAATTAGGAACAGATGAAATGACACAAGCTCCCCTTAGGCTTAAACCCAGCCTGTTCTTAGGAGTTTAAGTTTGTGGAAACTCAATCTTTTCCTTTCTTCCCCGTCCATGGTTTTTTCCTTTCTGTGTCGCTCTCTCTTATGAGGTTCTGACCCTGGACCAGGGATATTTAAACCAGTAAGAAACAGGCACTGCAGACAAGCCCTGTTTTGTGTGTCTGAGAGTCCCAAATAAATACTGCTATTTCCTGAGCTCATCTGAACCAAACTCAAACCCTTTTGGTCCAGTTCTTTGCTAATTATGTTTCCTTGCTAATGCAGAAAATGGAGGAATAATTAATTAATTCCTTGGTTACTCCATCCTTGCTGTCTGTGGAACAGTTTCTTTGGGCAGTCCTTCCAGCCCTCTCTGGAACCCCTTGGATTTTGGCAGTGATGAAGGCTGACTTCTGCTCCTACATTGTTGTCCTTCCCAACTGGATATTCCTCCATAGTTCCCCACTCCATACCTGTCTGACATTGCTGGTGAAGACACATCCTTGTTACCCTTCCCAAAATGCCACTGGGTGTTGAATCCAGTCCTGATTTAGGGCTGCCACTAAAAAAGGAACGTTCTGGGTTGTGTTTATCCAAGGAAGAGAAATTATCAATTAATGACAGGAAAACCTGAGACAAAGTGTTTCTTTAAGAGTGCTTCAGTATTTGGCAAACCTTGTTCTCACACGTGTTCTTGGGGCAACATTTTAGACAGAGACTCTTTGATGATGCTGGCTGTCAGATTATAAGGACAAATAAAGCAAATATTTTTTTTCTACGTGTTACTGGTTAGATTATCATGTTTAAAGTAATCCTTTTATCATCTGGCTGTTTTTCTAACCAGACTAGAATTGCCAGAGGCTCAGCAAACTTGGTAGCTCTTGTGGTGGGTGAAAGAATCACGATAGGAGTGGATATTCCCAGCCTCGCACAACTCTAATTAAGAGTAATTCTCAGTAATGGACTTTGGCTGCAGGCTAAATAAATACTGCTCCTGAATATTTTTCTTAAATCATGCAGGATTGTGTTAATTGAAACTCTCACATCTTCGAGTTTGAGCCCAGCTCCATGTTCTCCAATTTCTGTCTGTGTTGCTGAAGTGCATTTGCTACCAGCTGTGTAATTAAAGGCATGGCTCTGTCACCTTTCACATCTTTGTTACAGGGGTCAGCCTGGCCCCAAAATGCTGTCCTTGAGCTGGAACATGGTGTGCAGAGCTGCTGCAAAAATAAGATTTTGGTGGTACCAATTGGATATACCCATCTCAAGTCCCTTTGGAGGTGTCCCTGTAACTGCTTCAGGACTACAGGCAGAGGATGGGAAGGGGATGGGTTAATATTTATATTATTCTGAAGCTTTCAGAGGGCTGAATTTGTAGACCCTTGAATTTTCCTCAGGCAAGCTTCTTTTTTGTTTGGGTTTTTTTGTTTGTTTGTTTGTTTTTTGGGTTTTTTTCCTGAAGAAAGAGGGAGAGGTAGAATGACTGAAACCCGGTTTCGATTGAAAGACTTTAAGCTGAGAGGAGAAGGACATGGCAGAGCTTTGTTGGCACCTCTAAAGCGGCTGTTTGTCCTTCCTTCCTCTCTGGAATTAATTCTCGTGTCACTGTGCTGCTGCTGAGCACCCATGAAGGACCCCTACTGAACCCACAAGTGTTCCCAGCATGCAGGGAAACAGGGAGAGGAGCACAGGGATGGGATGGAGGAGGCCGTGAAGGAAAGGCAGCAAGATCAGCCTCTTCTTTGCAAAGTTCACTGGGTGCGCATGTACAGAAGTGGTGGTTTGGGGGAGCAGAGTGGCAAAATGGAAGGGAAGAATGACTTGTCTTGCCAAGCAAGAGAGCACAAATCCACCAGGAAATACGCAACGTTCTCAGGTTTCTGGTGGTCGCGTCCAACTGCGGAGGGTGAGAAAAGAAAGAAAGGATCTTAAGTGTGCTTAGCACAGGATTTGTATTAAAAAAGAGATTAGGGTCAGGTTTTCAAAGGTGTAGGAAATGCATGCCCTGCCTCACTTTTGAGCTCAAAGCGTGGGGAAGGTTGGCCACACTAGGACAGCACTGTCTACCATCTTATTGTCCATAAAAATTCTGGACAAATTCTCCTTACACCATAACTGCAAAAACTTCCTTGTTTTAGTGAGTTCAAGGCAAGCATTGACTGGTATTTGATCAGAAGGTGGGCTGATTTTTTATTATTATTATTTTTAATACAGTGTAATTATACTGAAGTTATATTGGGGGTTCAGTAACCACTGGCTGGAAAATTAACTGAATTATGAAAGCTGAAGTGTTGCTACCAGCATCAGTTAATGACAAGGTCACCACCACTGTCATATTCAAAAGAAATGTTACACTTGAATGAGACTGAGATGGCTGCACTGTCCCATGGTTCCAGGTAGAGAAAATGAAACAAGGGCTCCTTGGGTACTGTATTATCCCATGTTTGAATCTAATGCATTCTTTTTCTGCTCATTTTGGTTCTGCTGTGTTCCCTCAACATATGGAGTCCCTAGATATTAAGCTGTAACATGGAAACTTTGGGGGCTGGGAATTACAGATCATGAATAGATTGAAAAGTCCCACTGAATGCTCCCTTGGGTTGTTTGTGTAAAGATTAATTTTTGTTGTTTCTGCCTTTAACAAAAAATCAAGGAAGGCTACAATTATTTTTGTCTTCCAGGCTATAATAGGGATCAGACTTTTAGCATGCCCTGTACACCAGCACACAAGCACAGAGATGCATCTCAGGAACTGACTCAGAAAGGTGGTGTTAATTGAAAAGGGGAAGTGTAAGAGATCTTGTTGGAGATACGGGGAAAATTAACTGTTAAGTTCTTGATGTTTGCACACTATTTAATTCAAAGCCCTGATTTTATAATTTAGTGTAAATCAAACCAGGAGATAATGATATTGCACTTGACCTTGTGCTGCTGAAGTCAGGGAGAGCAGGATTAGTCCTGGCATTGTTCAGCTGGGGACAGAGTAACTGAGGGGGAATTGCTCAGAGCCTACTCTCTCGTTGAGCCTGCTGTTTGATCCGTGCTGCAAGGCTGAAATACTGAATTTGTCTGGTGTGGTTTTGATGAAATGGGCCACTAGCAAGCTGAGGAAAGGAAGGCCTTTTTTGGAGCCGAAGCCACAGTCTGACCCAAAAATTTCTCAGCCATAATTGGGGCTCATGCCTTGTTGGGAGCAAAGTGGAGCAGTCTCCCAGCTGGGTGGGTGTCTGAGAGCTCCCTGAGCTGCCTCAGCACAAAAGGAACGAGCTGCTTTCCCTGGCCATTTAAGGTACCAGCAGAGCAGGGGTAACAGTCAACTGGAGGGCCCTAAAATCTGAGCCCATGTCAGCTCTTTGCAGAGCAACTGCATCGCTGTGTCATTACACTGAAAGAGGTCACTGCACTCTGCTGTTCTTCCCCACCTCCCATCACAAAGTCTGACTTCTTTGGAGCCCAATCCATCTGACAAGCTGAGTTAAACCTCCCGGCTCACCTCCCTGTCTAGCCCTTTTTGGGATGCCAGCAGGGAGACACACGTCACCAGAGCCATCCAAAGGGAGTGATGTGGCAGAGTCTCACCTCAGATTTGGAAGAGGTCTAAGAAGCTTAGTGTAGACCCTGAAGAAGGAGCTGAGAAAATGGTCAGTGAGGATGAGAACCATAGCCAGGACTAGGGAGAGAGATGAGCAGCAACTGTGTGGGAAAGAGATGGCAAAATAATGAAAGAAAACATTGTGTAGGCACAAAGATTTAGGAAGAGTGTATTTGGATAGGAAAAAAGTCCAAGGCTTGGAGGTAAAATGGTTTGATTTGTAAATGTTGCTCTTTTTTTCTCTGATCATGGATGTTCAAGGCAGCTTTAGCTGAAGGCTGCACTGGACCTCCACAATATCCTGCTAAAACCATGGAGATTCTAACCCTAAGACTCTGCTTATTTGTGTATTCACCTCTCTCTTTCCCATCACGGTGCCAGGGCTAGAGCAGAGAGTGGATGTGCTCAGACTTCTCCATGCTGTGACGTACTGGGAGCACCTCAGACACTCCTTTATCACTTGGCTGTGGTTATGCATTTACTGCCACCCTTTTTCCATGTCTCCAGGATTTGCAGTGGAAAAAGAGGAGGTCAGGATAATCTTGTGCTGTAGAAAAAGAGCCGGACAATATAATGAAAGAGAATTTTACCCTGATAATATTAATACTAGTATTAATTATTATTAATAACAACTAATTATTTAGCAAAAAAAAAATCATGTTACTGTTGAATAGAAGAATTGCATTTGCTCTTCATGTAAAGTCCTTGAGACACTGTTGTTAACTGTTCTTCAGTGCCTCTTGGAGGCAGGAACATTTCAGTCTGCAATGTTAAAAACACCCGTTTGCTTTTTCTAGTCCCAGCTAAACTACGGATCAGGGTGGGAGTGTTCCCTGTGAATTTGAGAGCCCCAGCATTCCAAGAGTGCTGCCATTTCTTTCAACAGCCAAGTGCATTTAAAACTGTGGCTGTCCTTTCTGTTGCTGCCCACATCCTCACCAATCTTTGGGAGGAGCCGCAGTTCCAGCTTCATCTAGGTTTTCCCTGAGCTTTTGCAAGTAGGAGCTATGGCTGTAAGCTGAGAAGTGCTGGAAGCTGCCCCTTGTAGGATAACAAAGTGCATCTTCAAGTAAAGAATTTGGAAGATTTGGGCTCATAAATTGTTTTTATCTGAACTCTCCAGTCCACACAAACCAATATTTTTTCATGTTCAGTTACTCTCCAGACAGGTATATGGTTGCAGTTCTCAGGCTTATAAAGGAGGCTCAGTGCACTGAAAGGGATAAAGCAGAGGGAAACAAATCCAAACCACGTGTAGGGAGATGTGTGTGTGCCTGTGTGCCTGGTGAGATATTTATTTGCCCCTGAACCTGTGTTTTTCATGGGGGAATTGAAATTTGGTCTAATCACCACGTGAGATGTGGAGGGTGAGCTTGCCTTCAGCCCCAGAGCATCATCTACATGCCTGGCAATTGCCACGTACATCTGACAGCTTTCTCTGCTCAAAGTCAGCTCTCCTCTTCCTAACAGACAGGGAGCTGGAAATCATGATAAGAACCCTTGCAGTGCAGAGTTTCTCTGGGTAGTCTCTCCATGGTTAATAAATGAGTTGGGCTTGATGGGAGCCGGAGCAGTGTTTTGGTTTCCAGGCCGCCGGGGGCCCAGCGCCGCATTCCGGCCGCCCCCTGGGCTCCCCTGGAACTGGCTGGGAGGTGTGGGTGAACGAGATCAGACCCCTCGTCTGCAGGCACTGAAGCCACATGCAGCCTCCAGTGACCTCCCTCGCTTCCCACAAACACGAAATTCATTGCTGGTTTAAGGGGAAAAAAAGTGAGCACTTGAGTTTCTTTTCAAAATAGAGAGAAACAATAGGGCACAGTGTAGTGAGTTCCAAGTCTTTTATCTTTCTACAGATTCAACCACAGTATTGATTCTTTATTGACCTAAACTGTCCTAAGCGTGGCTGTGGTTTTTTCTCATATAGTCTATGGGAGAGTTAAGGCAGCTACTACTTTAATATTGATTTTTGTGAAAAAGGTGCAGGAAAGGGGGCAATTTGTGTCTGCAGTTGCTCTTCACTATAAAAGATACCATTGTTAGGAGCTTATAGCATTATATCAAGGGTCTTAATCTGTAGCAATCTTTTTTTACAACTTAGAAATAGGCTTGGGCAAATGTGTTATTGGTGTTAATGATATTTTGAAGTGAAGAAAATTTGTCAGCCTTTCCAAGTAAAATGCTCAGCTTAACCATTTGAGAACTTGACAGGTTTGTTACATCTGTTTGCAGGAATTATCTCTTTTGTTCCCCTGGAAGAAAAAAAAAATAAAAAGGAAGGAAAAAGAAAAAAGAATGTCTGTTTGAATAAACAGTGATAATAATGTTATCTGAATAAATCTTTAATAAATCGAAATTATTACTGCAGGCTTAAATAAGCAGTAAGTTTTGACAAGAAGGGCATTATCATCTAATTATACTTACTTTATGAAAGAGAGGGGCAAGGGCCAACCTGTGAGCCGTCGAAAGCACAGTAATAGAGTGATCCCCTCCGCAGACTAAAGAAGGAGCCATCAGACAACAATAAAACACAGGCAGTGCTCTGTAAATTGCAACTGAACCCCTGATTCACACAGATTCACCATCTTAATTGTTATGAAAACTAGCAGAGCGGGATGATAAGTGCATGGCAGAGCAGCCTCTGCTAAGTGGATGAGAAAATCCTGTGCCAGATATTTTATGGTATTCCTAAAGGTTTCTTTAATTATCAATTAGTCACTGCTGTACATTAGCTTCCCATTGGCTAAGTGCTCGGTGTGAGGGCCTGGATCAGCATTTGCAAACAGGTGTAAAGATATAACTGATACCTAAATTGCCTCCTTCCTGTGGGCACCTGGCTTGCTAAGAACACTTAAGGAATTCCAAGACGACACCTGCTAGCTGCTTTATTGGTGCCTATCTCATGTATTCGGCTGTTAGCTGATCCACTGGCTGGAATTGCAGAGAGCTGTGCCCACTGGAACACACTGCTTTTGCCATGGAAGCCCTGGGGAAAGCTGGGTCTACTCAAGGGAGTAAACTAAAAATATTCTCGTGCCCTCCCTGTGTGTTCTGTGTGAGTTGCTACACGTGGTATTCGTCTAATACCCACTATTTAACTTTTTTTCCTCACCAAGAATCAGTAACCAGGAAAGTCATCTCCTGCTAATGTCCATAATCTTTTTGAACAACTAATTTGTTTGGCAAACGGGCTTGACTTGTTCAAAACCTGCCCTGGCTCCCATTTATTTTACAGAAGGCAAAAAAAATGAGGTCATCATAATCTGCCAGAATTAAGGAATTAGCATCACTCTTCCTTGTGTTGGGTTAATGTGGATTTGGAAGCTCCCTGTCCACAATCCAAGTCTCTGGTGTATATATGGCTAGAGGGTTTTGAATATATATATATTTATTTATTTATATATAATATGGTATTTTAAACCTGCTAGTCGAGACCCTCTCCTGAAAGTAGCTCTATTATATGTTTATTCAAATACACCTGACAACAATGAATTTCCCCCATTAGATTCTTGTCTCATTTAACATTCTGGGTATTTGAAGGATGAGCAATTGTTCCAAACCTGTTCACCTGTGGCACATGTTGGGCAGGTACATGCTGAGCCCCAGCTCTGAGCCAGGCTGGTGTTGTGACAGATGGGCCAGCACAAAGCCACGGCAGCGGGGAGGGGGACAGCCTCACCCACTCCCCATCCTTGCTGTGAGGTGTGTCACTTCTCACTTTGTCCCACAGGGCTCTTACAAGGCTAAAAATAGAGACAGCACTCATGGATCTGTGCTGGGGACATGGCTGGATTTAGCTCCCATTCCTTCCTCTTCCTCTTTTGCCTTCACACACGGGCTGGGCCAGCCTTTGGAGCACAAATGAGGATGGTTTGCTGAAAAGCGTGAGCAGCAAGGTCCTTAGAAAAGTGATGTTGAGACATTTTCAGCTGAAGTAATTGGCAATGCCCTACAGTTACTGCACGCACAAGGTGTAAATTTGCCTAGGTGTTGCTGCTCTAATGCAGCCTTTCCTGCTTATTTTATCATTTTCTGTATCATTCCCTACCAAGTGCTAACTCTGTAACTGATATATCTTCAGGTCTTTTTTTCACTTGTGCCAGCGAGCTGAACAAGTGGGATGAGGTTACAGTAAACAAGAGGGAAATTACTAGAGCTAGAGGTTTTAAGAGTCTACAAAGCCCAAGAGCAGCAGAGAATCTGAGACACGAGAAGCTCTCCATGAGGAGAATGCTCGGCGTTATATCCCTCCTCGGCATAAAAACGTACAGACAAAAATGACTCACGATGTGAGTCAGAGAGAGGAGGTTTTATTTACACCACAGTACTTGGAAATAACATTTCCACTGATTCTATTCTGTTCAGCAATTGTGGGTATAAGCAAAAGGCTGTTAACACTTCTGTATGAATCAAATTTTTAAAAATCACTCCGCCCTTCAATCAGAACTGTTTTCTCACTTATGTGAATTAACCTACAGAACTGGCTCATGAAATAATCTGTTTCAGTATCTATTACTGAATATGTCTTGGCCTGGATCCATAAAAGCATTTAGGAGCCTGAGTTGCAATGAAATCACTGAACAGAGGGAGAAAAAAAAGTGTGTTATTCCTGGTTACTACAAGGAACTGTAGCACATTGCTCTTTTCTCTGGGCACCCTGCAGGCTCTGACTCCCCAGCCAGGCTTTGTGTCTGTGCTGGGGCTCTTCTAGGCTGGTGAGGGGAGGCAGCTGCCCAGCACTCCTGAAATGAGGTTCTTGGAGGTCCTTGGATGAGGGACCCTCCATGATGACATTCTGTGGTTCCATGTGCGGTGTGTGTGTTCCATTTGTGCCAGGGAAGCAAAGTGGTAGAAGGGAATTGCCACGGGATGTGTCTGGGAGATAACACGGGACAGAACGGTACAAAATAACTGTGTAAAATACACCTGTTTGCTTTGGGAGGGGAATGCAACTGAAATGTATTCATTTTTTACACTACAGATAGATTTCTAGTAGAAATAAACCTTTCTGGGGGATTTTTTTTCATCTAGTAAAACGTCTGCGCCGCTGAAAAATGTTTTGGTAGACATTTGGTTGCCATCCCCATCAGCCTTTGTTTTTCTCAACAAAATGCACCGTTTGGGGCAAACATTTCGGGTGTGATAAGAGGCCAGGTGTGAGGAATGGGTGGAAAGGTGTGATGTCTCCGAAAAGAGCCGGCCTACAACACAGTCCAGGAAAAGGCCAAGGTAAATAAGTCACACTGAAACTGTCGTAGCCCCCCACAATCCTCATGTGTGGGTTTACACAAACCAGCAGAGCCAAGCTAACCTTAATTGTGTCTTGTTTAACTTGGCAACAAATGGCTCACCCTTTCTGTAACTTGGCTCCAGTAGTAGATATCTCACCTTTCCATTACTGACCCCTCTTGTCTAAATTGTTTTCTTAATACATATTAAAGGGTTTTGATCTGCTTTAATTTCCTAGGACTTTTTACAGCCGAAAATATTACAGAAAATGCTTCTGCTGATAGAAAGATGTATTTTAATAGAAAATGTCTTACCTTTTCAATGGCCAGACAGGTTAGTGGTTTTTAAAACCTGGTTCATTTTGTAGGAAGTAGTACCAGATAAATTCTAAAATTTGATGTTCTGGTTTTTCTGTACAGTCATTGGCAGAGGGAACAGGAATGCAACTTTGATGCATTTCTTAAATAATAAATATATTTAAACTGCAATAACCAGTCAATAATTCTTCTTATTTCCCTTTTAGCATCATATTTCTCAATAGTGGCTTTAACATGTCAACAGTTTGTTATCATGGTCCTGTGAAATTCTGAGAAGGTGAAGTGTTTCCCTGTTTGAAGGCTGCACATTAAAATTGTGCCCCATTTAATTGCCTTTTCTGGTGGCTTTATCTGTACTGGAAGCCTGAGGGCTCCTGGTTAGCAGAAGGTTTTTGTCAGCTCTGCAGGCTGGGGAGCTCAAGGTGTGCTGCTCCCCACGGCAGCATTGGCACTCACAGCCCTGGGACTTGGCCCAGTTCTTGCAAAATTCAATTGAAGGGCTTCTGTTGACATGGGTGCATGGGCTCTTCCGTGAGGAGAGGGAGGAGTAATTGTTTTCTGCACGTGGGGCATCTCCCCAGGAACTGAGTCACTTTGTTTGCGTGGTTAAGTTTGCTCCCGAGTTTTCCTTCTAACTCTGATTCTGTCTCGTGCTTTAAAACCCCCAGAAATGCCAGGCTGGACTAAAGGGAGCCAATCTGTCTTTAATCCGGTGAGATACAGGTTAGGTGGTCTTGGAACTGTTCCCACTAAAGCAGGGGACAGCATTACAAGATCTACTACCATTTGTACTAATTAGCAACTTTGCTGACAGCCTCTGGTGAGTAACTCATTACTGTCTATTTGTGAGCTTGGCTTATAAATCCCCGAGCAGCCAGACTGTGGGCACTGTTGGAGCACAATATTGTTGTGGTATAAGACCTTTTTCTCGAGCCTTAGCGAGTCTCTCCAAGCAGAGTGCTTCAAGTAGAAGTAGGTCAGTGGCATGGAGACACAGCCCCCAAGTAAGGAGGACTTCCAATATTTCTTCCCCCCACCCCCCTCTTTTGGTCCTGAAGTAGAGATGAATAAAATCTGTTCGTTCTGGCACCGCTCTTGCTGATGCTGCTTGTTTCTCGGCGCATTTTAAATTTTCTCTGATTCGACCTTCACCCTTGCTTGTAGGCATGATATCACATATTTTAACATGCTTTTTTCCCCTCCCCTCCCTATCTGAGTTAGTCAGGCCCGTCGGAATTTTGAAGTACTTCTGCCACAATTCAACAAGAACGTTCTTTTTCAATTTCTGTAGGTAGATTCTGCTATTCAGTGGTTTCCCCTCATCCTTTATCATGGGCTAGGTCTTTTCCATATGGTAATGAATCATTCCCCCAGGAGGAGTATCATTTGCTCAATTCAATGGACTCCTCACAATGCAGATACATGCATTTCTTTCACCTATCATTTTGATTTTAGTTTTCCTGCAGTTTATTGGCTTCCGTCCGTATTTTCTTTGTGATCTGTTCTCTTCCCAGCTCTGGTAGGTATCTCCCACTCCATTGTAGTGTGTGCTGCCCTGATGGCACCACCTGCACTTTCTGCCTCGCTCTGGAGCTGTTATCTACATATTTAATTCAGTCGTTTCCACCATTCCCGCTCATGATTCCATTTTGTGTCTGTCCTGACCCTCTAATCTGGTTTGGTTTGGGTTTTCTTCAACTTGCCTGTTGAGAAATAAACGTGTTGACAATATTCTGTGCTGTGAAACTATTGCTGTGTGTTAAATAGAATAAAGAGGACAAGAATGAACAAACATCTCTCAAGTGTGGGCTTGGGTGACACTGCAAGAACAGAAAGGAGTCGCAGTTCTACAGGGCACGTTTTGCCTTTCATTTACACAGTGATTGCATGAAAGGGATGTGCCAGAATCAAAGTGAGGTGGGGATTTTTATTGTTTTCATCATTTGTCTTGTTTAAATCCGCTTTTGCACAAGAGCTGAGATGGGCTGAGGGGAAAAGGCAGTTGATTGCAAGCCAAGAGTCCTATGGTCCATCCTTTATTTCTGCCTCATTGCAAGACTGTCAATTGGAAGGTTCCTTAGCTGTGGTTCCTCTGGTTTCCAGAACAAGCTGTGTGCTTTTACCTGTTTTATTCTCTTCGGAGAAACGGATCCAGCATCGTTGCAGCATTGTCCTCACCCCTGGCTTTTATAGGGGCAGGCTTTGGAGTATTTGTCAAAGACTTGTAAATTACTTAAGCGCTCTATGGATGAAACGGAAATTACAATTTAAAAAAAAACCCAGTTTTGGTACCTTAAAAATATCTCAAGACTGGCACCGGGTTCTTGAAAATAACAAATGATGGAGATTTCATGTCAGGATGTCCCCATGGGTTTGGCTGGATGGGTTTCTAATGAGCAGGTCTTTTATTTCTGTGATATTTTGTATCTCCCTGCCATAATTACTCATGTGCGAGTCCTAGAGCCAAATCCTGCCCTGAGATGCATGTTAGCTTCTCCCATTGGCCTTCTTGAAAGCTGCAGGCATTTTTCCTAAACCATCATTTGGCCTCCAGTTGTCCTGTGGTCATATTTGTCTGTCCAAAATGACTGTGGCTCTCCATTTATAATCTTGTAATTTGTAATCTTTATTGAGATACTGCTGTGGTTTTTCTTTCATTACTGGCATCTTATTGTAATATTGATTTTTTGTTAAATGGAACTGCATTGGTAATTTTGGCTGGCTGCTTCTTGGTTTTGTTTTCTTTTGTACACTTTTTGAGGGTGGGAAAGTATTCCCTGCACTACATTGAAATGATTTCTTTGATCTGACTCCTGCGTCTTATCTGTCTAAACAAATTTAATTTTTGCCTAATCTGTCTATGCAGTTCCCAGTCACTCTGGTATCCAGGCACTAAATTACAGCCCTCTTCTGAGTGTTTTCTTCTCAGAACGATGCAAACTTCCTTCTGGAGTGACCCAGTCATTGTCATGCTTCTGTAAACAATCTCTTTTCTACCTATTGATTTCAGTCTAACATCAGTGACCACCCACTGTTCGGGATTGGGAGAGAAAATAATTGTTCCACAGACATCCCCAAGCGTGCAGACAAAGCCACACACCTGCTCTCGGAGTGGACACCTCCTTCTGCACAGCAATTCTCCTGGAGACTGTCACAGAGGGGCTCGCTCGGTGCTTCTGCAAACCAGGGCACTCATTTGGGCATCTGGAGGGGATTTAAAGATCTGGACATTAAAAACTGCCCCACGTGTAAACCCTAAAATGTTTGCATACTTTTAGCAAGTAGCTGGTGCCAGTAGCTGCAGCCACCTGGGTGATTGTCACTTGCTGTGACAAACAGGAGGTAAATCATTGTTGCTCACAAGGGGCGAGCCCAGCCCATATTTCTGAAGAAGCAGCGCCCACGTTTTTTGGCCAGAAAAAGAGGATGAAGCCCTCTCAGAGCTGGTGGTGCCCCTGTATTAGCCGTGCCCAGGAATGCAAATGCCCATCCCCTGTCTGGCTCTGGAACATGAAGGCTGTGCCTCCATGTGTGCCAGGTGGTTTTGTGGAAAGCATCAAGCCACCGTTGCTGGCATTCGGTTAAGGGAGTGATTCACACACCACAGACTTATTGTCAATTTTGTTATGCTTAAGGCAGGCAGTAATTTCAGTTTTCACTGCCATTAGCTAATAATAGTAATTAATTAGTAAATCGTGCCGTTGGGATCTCAGGGTGAACTAACAGGGAAAATGTAAATTAAGAAAAAAAAAGGCCACTAATGTTTCTGAGTTCCCCACCACAACTGAGGGTTTGTGTCTCTCCCAGCCCTCCAAACTGAATTTCTGAAGAGCAACTTACATTGCCCACAGCATTGTCTGGGAAGTATTGGAAGCAAAATGAGGAGGTGCATCAGACAGGAGGTGTTTGGTTGTTTGGGGTTTTTTTGCCGATTTTGCTGACTTCCCAGTAAGGAAGTTTTGGATACAGCACCAAGAAAGAAGAAAACACTAAGACAAATCCAGACTTTTCAATTCAAGGTCATTTTGAACCCTTTCTCGGTCTGCAGAAGAAAGTGGGGGAGAAAATAATTAAAAAATATGAATTAGGCTGAGTCATTTTCACTATGAATTGTTTGCAGCTGTCAGAATCAGATCTACATAGTTCACTATAGCTCAATTTCCTTTCTGAGTTAATAACACATTGAACAAACATACTACACCAGACTCCTTCTTTTCTTTCAAATAACCTCACAGTGGATCTGCATTCTGAGTATAAAGAAGTCTCTATTAGCTTAGGCTATTTATAGAACATCAAAGGGCTGAAAGATAGTTAAAAATTAATCGATTACCATCAAATAACAGATGCTAAAGCTCAGTGTATGAAATGCCTTCCTCCAGTGGATAAATTGATGGGGAGAGGAGAAACAGGCACTGCTGATTTAGGGACTGGACAGAGGCAGCTGGGCACTCCCCAGCGCAGCTCCTCAGAGCTCAGGTGGGGCTTTAGGGTAGGCCTGGACCTGGTGGGGTAGGTGGGGAACACAACATGCTTGGAAGGGAGGAAATAAAGGGTGCAGGTGTCCAGCTGCAGCTGGAAGCCTTTGGAAGGACCAGCTCCTGGAGTCCAGTGCCTGCTGCTGAATGGTTCCTGTTCAACGGTGGCACTGGGGGATGCACAGGTGGGAATAACTCTATTCTCCATTTCGGGCTCTTTTCTTTCCACTGAAATAGTTAAAAGTGATGGTGGGGAAGTGGCACAACCTGTGTGTGGAAGGCAAAAAACTTGGGTTTGTAAAATACTAAGGTGCTTCTCTGATAATCTTATTTGGATTAGTCAAATGCTGCTCTGGCCTTTATACTCCTTGACTACAATCATGCTGTGATGGGAAATAAAATGTTCTATCAGACCAATAACAATTGTGGAAGGGGAAAGAAGAGCTTTGGGAAACAGAAGTCATTCTCTGGGTCTGAAAGGAAGCAAAACTGGAACTTGGTTCCACTTAATTCCCAAGTCAGAGAAAGCCCAGGATGCCTTTGATGATGTGCTGATGCGTCTGCACAGCTCAGGTGAAGTCTAGATTAGACCTGGACTCATTTTTGTGGTTTTTGGCTCTATCTAAGTCTGGGATAGTTTGTTATCACACCTCTGGAGAAAGTGGCTAATGGATATGCTGGACCTCCTGGTTTAGAGATACCATAGGGGAGAGAAAGGCATTTGATTAATTAAACACCAGTTTCTGAGAGAGGATGGTGAGTTTAACATCTGCCCCTGTTGATTGCTGACAGACTGTAACACACAGCTTACAATGCAGGGGAAGCCTTTATTTCCTCTTTTCCTGCCAAATATGCACATTTCCTAGCAGAGGTGACATTTTTGTATGTCAAAACAAAGGTAGAACAGCAGAGCCTTTGAAACATCAAACTCAGATGGAAAATGAGGATTTGGCATGGCTTAATTTGGGCTTTATTAATGCCTTTTGGGGGAGAGGGATGCAAGAAAGATTAGGCAGATCAGAGCTTTAAAAGTCATAGATCATGCATTTAATAGCTCTAATTCTTAAATACTTGAAGGGTTTCATAAAGCCATTCTCCTCAAGTGCAAACTCCTTCCCACTTTTCACTGTTGCATCTGGATCTCCCAAGTTCTTACAACTGAAAATCTCAGGCCCTTCCATCCAGCAGTGATCCTGCACCAAGGGGATGTTTGGAGCCTTTGGAGGATCCCACAAGGAGGTCATGTGCACCACAGATTCTCTCAGTAGAGGTGCAGATTGCATTATTTTTGTTACTCACCAAATGGGATTTAAAGCTGAAAAAGCAGAAAAAAACCCCTTTTCCCATTCAGCTACGTTTTCTGAAGTGCAGCAGACTTAGAAAGACTGGATTTAAATGAAGTTAATTCTAGATTTTAAAAAAAAATCAATTCTGGTATTATAAGAAATTGCTGGCTAGATTTCAAGGTGAATTTTATCTAAAACTGAAATATTGACTGAGGTGATATTAATATTTTATACTGTTTTCTTTCTTGAAAAGTGGTGGTTTTCCCTGGACTGGATTTTGTCCTTTCCAAAATCTTAAAATAATTTGCCCCACATTTATTTTAAATCTCATAGGGCTATTTTTAACCCAGCAGCACAAAGCAGTTTTAATTCTATCTATTACATACTAAAGGAGTTTCCTGTAATAAAATCAATATCATAGATAAATACTCTGAGCTAAGAATAGTGAGCTACTGGTAATTTTACTGTTTTTAACAGTCACAGGAGCCCTAGGAGAGGCTTTTCTTCCCCAGCTCTTCATCTGCACCACCCAGCACAGACCAGTGCCCTCTGGTGTGGCTCTGGGGCCACCTGGTTCCCAAAGTTGCCTGGTATATAAAACAGGGGGTTGTTTCAGTCTTTTATTTAATTTTTTTATGTAGTTCTGGAGTGAGGGAGTGTTGGGTTTGAGCACTGAGGCTCTGTCTGGGTCACAGGGAGCCAGGAGCTTTGTCCTGCTGGTGTTGGGGCAGTGGGGCAGTGTCCCCTCCCTGGTCTCAGGGACAGAGAAAGCCACCTCCGAATGTCTGTAATGTATGGAAAAGGCAATTCCAATAACTCATTTTACAACCAAGTGATCATTTATCCTACTAGCAAAATCTGTTCAACTCTGGTTGTATAGGTTAGACAGTAATAAAAGTTCAAGTATCCATAAAATTGCCATTGAACTGTAAATTAATGTGAGGTAAAGTTGTTGCCCAAGGGAATAACTGAGCTCCAGAAAGTTGTGTCCTAAATTAATTAATGCTGAGTTCAGCTCTGCCTAGGAAAAGAATGGGTTTTTGCTGGCCTTTGGTTGTTGAGCTCAGATTTTTGTCTTCAAGCAGAAATTGCCGTTGTCATCTCTGCTCATGTAAACAAGGTTGTGAAAATCAGAAAAAACACCAGGAAAAATTAGGCATTAAATGACCTATTTTTAAAAATTGTTTTTAAAATTTATTGTTGTTTCTGTTGGAATGGTTAGGGACAATTGATGTCCACACGTTGCACTGGTCAAGTTTCCTTCTTGATCAAGCACAGGTGGACATTTGCACTTCATGGGTGCTGCTCATCATGACTTGGCTGTCCTCTTAAAACTTTTGGTTTGCATTTTCTCTTTGTTTCTTCTTCATTGAAAAAAAAGAGCAAAAAACCCCAAATCCAGTGGTACGTATTTTAATAGGTCAGTTTTAGTTATTATGGATGAGGATTAATAAAAATTAATGTACTCAGTCCCATTGCCTTGGGAATCAGTTGCTTTTTTAAGAAGTTGGGTAAAGAAGCAGTTGGGGTGTCCAGAGCTACCCAAAGCATCACTGATGGATTTGTGCCATTCCCACAAGTGAGGAATCTCAAATTTTCCTGACTTCTTTTTCCTTTCTCTTTCCTTTTTGCCTTAACTTTTTAGTTTTTCCCCTCATCCTTCTATTTTTCTTTCTGTTCAGTCTCTATTTATTTCCTTTGCTTCACAGATTGTCTCTCTGCTTGGTTTTCTTTTCCCCGGCACTTACTATATTCTGTGTGTTTTTGCAGCTCTAATGCTGGCTCGTCTGCCAAAGAATAAACTCCTATTTATGGCAAATATATGCAGCTCTATGCGCTGCTAAAACATCCTCAGACTGTTTGCTCACAGCCGTCCTGCAGAGACAGCACGACACTGTGAGCACACGAACTGAGCAGCTCCTGCCACCTTCACCAAAATCAGAGCCAAAGCCACCTTAGAGCACCTGCCCTCAATGCACACACCTCTCTCCTCCTCTGCCACAGCACAGGTTGGGTTTGGCTGGGAGAATTCCACGGGTTAGACCTTCAGGTGTGACTGCCCTGCTCTTCCTGCCCAGCAAGGGATAACAGTTAGTTCTGCCCTCCCGTGGGAATTCCTGAACTGGCCCCCTGTCAGGTCAAGTGGTACTTTTAGAGCCCCCTGGATTTGAAGTTCTGAGCACTTGGTGTTAAAAGCTGATTTTTGGGACATTATGAAATGTGTCTTGGGGTGGTTTCATCTTGTGCCTCTCAATTACAATCCCAAAGCAGCCTCATTCCAGCTCCAATCCCTTTTAAAAACTAGGTTTTCAGCCCTGGTTTTACCAAGGTACAGTAAATAAAGGGGCAGAATTTCAAAGGCACGAGGGCTAGTTCTGTCACTGGAAGTCGATGGAAGTTGTGTGTCTAATTCCCACTTGTGCCTTTGAAAACACACATGGCCCTGCTCTGCCCATGCCTTTAAATCTCATGTGCACACAAACACGAGCCCCACGTTCCTGTCCAACCTTCCCCACGCATTTTCACTTCCTTGCAGTGTCACAAACTTTCCACGGTAGCTGAAATATGTCAGGGATGTTTTTGGCAAATTGCTGAGACCAAGTTCTCCAGCTCCCGCTCTGCACTTCTGGGGTGATCAGATCATGATGTTAGAGTCGCAAAAGAGCTTATTAGCAGCTGGTGCAGACACTTTCTGTGTGCTCTAAAAACAACAAGGAGAACAACAACTCAGCTGGGAAGAGCATATGCAATAGCCTTTTAATCATTGCTTCAGCTCACCATGTCATCACGAGTAAGCTTTCTCATCAATGAGCCCAGGAATACAAAACCACAGAACTTCTGAAATTTTTCAAACACCTGCATCTTGTGAAATGAATTTATGCTACCAAATTAAAAACAAAACAACAACAAAAAAACCTGAACAGAAAAAAAAAAAAAAAAGGAAGAAAGAAAAAAAATCTCTTGGATCAAAAAATCTCTTGGATCAAAATCTTATCAGGAAATGAAGGACAGGAACAAAAATACCCTCCTCCTCCATCTCCTCCTCTTCTTTTCCCACCTCAAACTTGATGATAAGATTCTGTAATCTGACAACCCCCTGCAAAATGATAGCTGGGTGTTTACAAACGGGGCTACTCGGTGCAAGCCTGTGATTAAAAATCAAAAATCCCCCCCAGCAGCAGCCATGTGAAGGCTGGCCAGGCTCTGCCTTGTCCCTGTCGCTCCCTGTGCCGCCCAGCTTTGTGTCCTGCTTTATCTGCCTGGAGCCTCCCGAGGGGCACAGAGGCAGCTGGGGGATGCCAGTGCCAGCTTTGGAGTGTGTTTATCCAGCAGTGGCAGGGAAGTGTCCCTGGTCACCGGGCTGGAGTGGTGCCCACGGGCTTGGAGTGGGCTGCTGCTCAGCTGTCCCTCCTCTCCGCTTCCCTGCAGTCGCAGGGATGGATTTGCTTCCTTTCGCAATCAGTCAGACAATAAGGATGTTGCTAAATCCTTTATGGAGCCCAAAGGCAGGGCTGTTGGTTGATCCTTGTTTCCTGTGCACTTATGATTTGTGTGACCACCAAGTTGCCCCTTGACTCCCGAAGTCCCGAGCCCCGATCTCCGTGCCTGCAGTGGGGGACCGGAGCTCGGCGTGGCCAGCAGATGTCTCCCAGGATATTGCTTTGCAGACACCGCTCTCCCAACTCCCTCTCTTTCCCGAGGCTCCCGAAACTGGGCTTGGTGGGTTTTGAGAAATGCTGTCTCTTTGCCCATTCTCTGCGAGTATTACAGCCCCAAAGACATAGCTTTGTGATGCTGAGATTTTTTTAAGCCACAGCCTAAATTAAGGAAATGGTTTATAAAGATAAAAAAAAGGCAAGGGAAGGCAGCTCCTTTGTGCCTTCAGAACATTTCATGATTACTTACAGCCTTTGAGGAAAGGAAGCAATGTCAGTCATGAGGGCACGCAGCATTTTAGATCACATCTGATTGGGAAAATCATTAACATTGCTGGGATTCTGCTTCATTTTCTGTGGGAGAATTGGAAAATGGCAAGAAAAAGGTTCTGTTTGCAGGTACAGGCTGTGTTGACACGAGACAAATCAGCAAATCAAGCCGTACCTGCCGGGCTGCGCTGGCACATTTTTCCTTGGCTTGGCCGAAGCGTGAGCTCCTCTCGCTCGCTGGCTGTGCATTATACTCTGTATTTAGCAGCAGTGAGGATAAGAGGTTGCTCATGGCACTGAAGGAATTAGTTGCGGAGGTGGAAGGGGAGGCTGGAGCCCCCAGTCCCAGTGATGCTTACTCTGGAGCACGGCATTTTGGCTGGGATGGGCTTTGAAGCCCACCACAGGTCACAGGGAGAATGCTGGCGCTGTTATCGTTCTGCAGGAGCTCTCCGTTGGCATCAGCCATGTCTTTGAGAATACAATAGTCCATCACCAATCCAATCATCTTTCTGTGACTGAGGGGTTTAGGCAATTATAAAAAAGTGGATGATTTCAATGTTCCATCCCTCTTGTGGAATTATGTTTGGAGTTTATCCGGCGAGACAGGGGAAGGGATTTTGTTTGTTTTGTTTGATCATTTCTTATCACAGAACTTTGTTTGACTCAAACCACAATGATACAAGCATTCAAACACCTCCTTCAGATGTAATATTGATTTATAAAACAGCAGTGCACAGCTGCTAAGCTTCACTGTTTCATACAGAAGGTCTTCAATTCCCAACAAATTACTGGCGTTTCTACCTATTTACAAATTAATGTTTCCTCTGAACCTTGTGCATTTCTTATTATTCCAGTCTGCTTTCTTCAGTTTCTGCTTAGAAACCTCGTGTGAGAGTGCATTATGCACTGATAGGGCAGCTTTAGAGCATCAGTTAAATTGGAGTTAAATAAAAAAAAAATCTAGATCAACGTTTCTCCTTAGGCAAGTTATGCACTGAGTGAAATTAAACCACTATATGTACTTGTAGATTGAAGAATCAGAGGTGGAGGATGGGTCAGAAACACTAAGATCAAAGTTTTTCTTCTTTGAAAAAAATCTCTTTGAAAAGCCCCCATGCCACCTATTCTGCTTGTTAATGTTTTGACTAGAAGTGTCTGGCAGTGTCATCATCAGCAGAATATTTTTAAAGACCTTTTTATTTTTATTTTTTTTTTGGAGCCGAGTCTAATAGCAAAGCAATGGATCCTTAGCAGCCTCTGTTATATGTCTCTTAAGGGAATATTTTTGTTAATTGCAAATATTTGATTGACAAACATGGGATGCAATTAGTAGGCAGGCACAGTAGGAATGTGCAGTGAACTGGATCTCTGAACCAACAGATCTCAACTCTCTCAGCTTGATCTGAAATAGGCTGGAGCCTTTAAACCATATGTTTCCCTCAAACTTTTTCTTTCCTCTGAAAATTCCTTATTTCCCTCAACTAACCTTCTTTCACTCTCTGCACCAAGGGAGCTAATTCATCCACTATGATCACGTCAAATAAAGACAGAAAATTCTACACAAGCTGCAGACTTATGCTGCTTTTTGACCGTGGCAGTAAAAATTAATGTGGACAAGACTATACATGCCAGTTGTGCCTTACAAAAGCCCTAGGTGAAAGAGAATACAATCTAATTTAACTTTAGACATTTTGAGCTTAATGGTCTATTTAAACAACCTGGTGCCATCTGACTACATTTATCAATTATATTTCTTTTTATTTATACAGAGTACTGTCTTTCTGGAAAGGCTATAATTAAAACTTATCTAGATAAATTGTGCTCAGATTCTGTGGCACGAGAAGGAATTCAAAGGATTTCAGTGTTTTTATGTGTTCTTTTTCATTTAAAAAAAAAGGTTGCTCTGAAATCTTTAAAAGGAAATAGATTTTCATAATTAGAATAACCTAATTGCAATAGTTTCCATAATTACAGCTAAGAATTGCCAACAGGAAACGCAGTGTGGTCTTCACAGTGAAACGTTGGCACCCTGGATGTTTTTTTCCTGGGTAAATTTTCTCAGGGGTGGGGTGCTTGGTCCTCCACTTCTCATTGGCAGGAAAACTGCCTTGGGGGGGTTTCAGCCAGAATCTGGGTTTTCAGGAAATTTCAGCTCGTGCTTTGTGACTTCACCATAATTTCTACAACATGACATCACACCATGGGCACGGTGGAGAAAGAGCAGCAGGAGCTTGGCCCTCACCATAACCTGCTTGTATTCCTGGAAGTCCCAGATCCCTCCCAGATGCGTGGCACGAGTAACCCGAGTTTGGATGCACCTGCATCTCCATTGGCACGTGCCTATTTGTCAAGGCACGTGGAGAGGCTCGTGCAGCTCTGCTCCTTTGGGAAGGGCCCGATCCCTGCTCCTGCTGGGAGCTGCTCATGTGGTTGAGGCTGACTCAGGGACGTGTGGCAGGATCCAGCCTTGAATTTGCAAATCCCAGTAACGGGATGTGTTAATCAGTCACTTCATCGGTGGAAGGAGTGCGAGATCCGTAGTGGCTGCACGGGGAGGATATAAATACAAGCTGGGTTTCTCGAAAACTTTCCTTGCAGAATTTTGTCCCTAGAAGGGAAAACGTTATTTTGCTGCCGAGTCCTGAATGTAAAATTTCAGATCTGTTGTAAGAAGCCCCACAGAGCTAAAAAAAAAAATTAATTTCCATCTCTGACGTTTCATACCATGTATTATAGCCCTGTTACTGAAGCAATATTTGACAGGGGCACTTAAAAAATACTCTTTCCAGTAGACCAACAGTGTTTTTCCATAGAGGCAGTTAATGCAGGTTCTGTGCAAACCCACAGCAATTTAGACAGGGCTTCATGATGCACCTCTCTGGTGTGGCGGGGTTATTTTAAATGCTGCTCCAGGTGCCTGCTTGGACTTGTCAAGCTTGCCCTTTAGTGAGGACCAGTCCCTCACAGATAAGTCCTTTTTCACACTGGAGCCGTTGTTGTGTCTTTCTGTTTAAGTGCTTGACAGAAAATGTCCACAGTTAGGCTGTGCATAATGCACACTGTCAATTTGTAAGATCCTTCTCCGCAACTGTGTTGAAAGAGGGACTTTGTCACAGGTTTTCTCCTCCTCGCAGCTCCACAATTTAAATGTTACTGTTTTGTCATGTTAATGTAATTCACTTAAAATATTTAAATTGTCCTTAATTAATTGAGGAAGGAGATTATCATGGTGGTGGACTTGTAGGCAGCGTGTGGAGCAGAGCTGCCGGGGTTTTGGTGAATACAGGTGATGGATGGTGTTGACGTGAGCGGCTGCAGTCGCACAGTGTGCGTATACACAAATTACGCCGCCATGTGTGTTCCTCCCTGTTAGCAAAGCCTTTTGTTTATATATACCCAGCTATACATTTACACATTATGTAAATAAACACACATATGCCCATGCAATTTAATTGAATATATGGCTATGGGTTAAGAGGCATGTTACTCTGATGAAAAACATCTTATGGTACGGAGTAAAAATATTTCCGACGTGCTTTTGAGCCTCCTGTAGAATTTAAGAAGGAACTGCAGAGATTTCTTTAAGGTAGTGGTTCGAGGCCTTGAATAGGAAGGCCTTCTTCCAAAACCTCCAGGCTGTTGAGTGGCATTCTCAGAAACCCATTGAGTTCCATTTTCATTCAACTCCCTTTATTCTCATTCAGTCATGGGATTTTCCATTGCTCCTTGGTATGTGCAAAATGGACATTACTCTGTGAGTTTTGTTTCAAATTAGGTTCGTATTTCCAACGCAATGGGCAAGAAATTAGGCATGTAGATCAGTCTTTCCAACCACAAATCCCCCAAAAACTGACACAAGCATCTCAGAGTGTAATGAAGAGCTGCCATTCAGTCATTCTTGGGGGTGCAACACGGGCTGAGAGAGGCACAGAGTGATGGGCTTGTGGTGCCTCTCACCCACTCATCCACACTGGTGGTGCCACTGGAGGGGCCCATGGAGGTGGTCTCCACTGGGAAAATGCTGTGAGGAGCTGCAGGAGATGGTGAACCCCCTGGGAGGGAGCTGTTGCTGGACTTCCCTGTGGGGTTGTGTTGCTCCTCCTCCCTGGCACTCCTTTGGGCACGGGTGCTGGGGCAGCAGTGCCTGTTCCTCTCGGTGCAGGGCACCACAGGCCACGCCGCAGGTGCCACGTCTGACTCTGGCAGAGCCCAGAACCGTGTGCCTGTCTCACAAAGAAACCTCTGCTTTTGCTTTTTGTTTGTTGTTTTTTCCCTCCGTCTCCGGCGCAGCCGGGGCGCCTCTCCTCCAGCTGTTCTGTGACACTGCGCAGCCATCAAACGCTGGAAGCCCGGATCAGAGAGCAGCAGTGACAGATTCCCTGGTGCAGGCAGGCCAGGTCCCAAATCTATTGTTCATACCAGAAAGCTCAGCAGAGTGACTTGACAGGTTTTTAAAGCGCTGGAGAACTTCACTAGGAAGTTTTCTTCCTTTCCTATGCCTTTCCCTCGCTCTGCCAGAAGCCAGGGGCTGAGCGTGCTCCATTTTGGCAATTAGCAAAAAGGGGGATATTGCTGGTTCTGAGCACAGGTACACAGGGATAACCAGGTGTGTGGGAATCAGCAATCCCTCTGCATGCAGGGGCCATCACTGGGCTGCTTTGTACTATTGCATTCAGACACCGTGTTCTGAGCGTCTTTGTTATCGTCGCCTGATAAATAAACAGCCCTAAAATTACAGAACTTATTATGGTAATTGAGTGAAGAAAAGGAAATGCAAACCGTGCCTGGCTATCTATTACATTGCCACTGCTAAAGTTGCCTAAACCTGTGCTACTCAAATGATATTGTAATATTAGCCTTCTTTCTTTTTTCACAATGATTGTTTTCTGTCCATCTCAAGCTGGATGTCAGTTCATTTAGATTTACATCAAGTAGTAAATTAAAATAATCACTCAGCAAACACTCTCAGCTCAGTTTTCTCTTTCAGTCAGGAGTTGCGAGAGATGCTTGAAGCATTCAAGCAGAAAATATTGCTGTCTAGATATTTGTCCTCTGGGTGATAAAGGAGGCATTGTCTTGGGACCCACTCAGGCCTCGGAGCTGATAGTAGCTGTGCATCACAGCTGTGAAGTGCGCTTTGTTATGTGTCTGAGGATTAGGGTTCAGGACCTTGTTTTTCTTGAAATACCAGACTGATCAGAGCTGCATATGTTCGGGGGAAAGCAGAGGTCGATGGTTCTCTGTCCACATTTTTACTAGATTATTTTTGGACAGAACTCTGGGAGAATACCCTGCAGCTTAAACCATCCCAAGAGTTTTTCATATTCTGCATTATAACCGTCATGGAAAAAAGGCTGTAGTTTATCTATCTGCATTTGAAACAAAAGGCTACAGCATCACAGGCACGCTGGGCTTTGGACCCACGCTGGAGCAGGCTGAATTTTGCTCTTTTGTGCTCCATTTACAGTACAGCTGCCCATTTAGAAGCACAAATGCACCTTGATATAATAACCAAATTCAAAGAATGTCTGGCCTCAAGGGTAGCACAGACTGACAGTTAATCTTAAAGCAGGGATGGTGTACAGAGCAAGGGTGTGGGGGGACAGAAAAAGGCTGTTCTGTGTTTCTCAGCTGTCTGTTCCAGAAAAAAATAAAAAATAAAAAAAAAAGGGGGGGATTTCTATCCACATTTTTTGCTATTGAAAAAAATTAACCTGCATTTTTTTTCCCCACCTCAGCTACAAAACAAACAAACCAACCCCCCCCAAACCACAGCAGTGTTTACTTTGGCAAAGGTGGTCTGGACAGAAGTACTTGTAGTGAAGATGCTGTGGTGAGTGAAGGCAATGCTTCCATGACAGTTGAGGTCTGAGTAAAGGCCGCAGGATCTGGACAAGATCTTCTCACCCTCCTCTTTGTGGCAGCACAATGTGGGAGTTTGTGGAATGGAGGCTTTGGGGCCAGACTGTTGTCTTTTGGTGATACCGCAGGACCTGACTGGATTTTCCTGATAAACAGAGGGCTATATGTGGTTCTTTTGTTGCAAGTCAGTGTGCACATACACATTGCAGATTCAGCTTTCAGTGTCAGTCTGAATCTCTCCCTCCCAGAATGGGGCTCTGATCAATAGGCAGAATATTGCCTTTGAAATTATTGGTGTTAATCACAAAACCCCACTGATGGGATGGGAGGGAGAACAGCATTTGCCCACGTGCAGGATAATGCCTGGGGGTTGCTTGGAAACACGTCAGTGGGCACAGCTTTTACCCCATCAAGCTTCTGCACAAATTCTGAGGGTCACCCATACATCTTTACTTTTAAAATGGAGCCTTTCCATCCACCATTCTTCCATGGAGCCCCATCCCTGCCCAGCCCTGGGCCTGCACATCTCTACCATGGCTCAGTGGGATGGCTCAGATGCTTCTCTCTCCATGGAAAACTGAGCTTGGAGCTGTGCTCCAGGGCACCTAGAAGGCAGTTTGGGACATTAGTTTGAGCTTAGGGGGTTCAATGAATTACACAAGGTTACTGTCGTGACAGGGCACCAGCCTGGGCTCAGCAGTCACCAAACAGCTCCTGGATTTGTTTGTGTCATTCCACTCTTTTTGTGGATGCCATTGCCATTCAGAGGATGATGTTGGCAATTTTCAGTTTTGGTGGGTGTGGCAAGAACAATCTAGAAGTATTTTTTCTGCCTAGACAAACCAGTTCCCAAGGCACAAAAAGGAGCAATTGGAGCAGGACATGGAATGAGGAGCCTTGATCAGAGATGGACCTGTGTAATCATGTTTAGAATGAAGCTCCAGGCTACCAGTTTAGTTCCCCATTTGTGTTCTCCTCCTCTGTGCTGCTGGACACTGCTGCCCTGTGCTCCTTTCCTGAGGATTTATCCCCAGCCTGTGCATGGACCAGGGCTGTGCCACGTGGAATGGGGGAAGTGATTCCTTGTCACTTCGTCTGCGGCCTGGCAGAACTGATTTGCTGCAGTTGTGCCTGCAGAGAGCTGGCATCATGTGAAGGCATTTATCATTGGAGATATGCTGATAGCAAACCTTCAAAAAAATCATGGGCTAGCAGTCAATGTGCCCTTTGTTTATAAGGAGTCCTTTTTTATTTAGATATTTTCCTTCACTTCTGCTTCCTCATTTCTTAGGAAATGACCATGGGGCACTGACCTCTGCTTTTGTGCTCTTAGAAATCCTCCCTGTCTGTTATATTTGTCTTCTGACATTTTTTTTCTCTCACTATTTTTTTTTAAATGCAATTTGGTTTCTTTTTTTCATGCTTTGGAAAGGTTTGTTTTAGCCTTCCTCACTCATGCTAGCCTAACCATCCATCAGGCCTCTTTTTGCCTCGAGTTGTTGCTACTGATGAGGTTCCTTTATTATTACACCTTTCATGTGTTTTCCCCCTTTCTTTCCTAAACTTTCTTGTTTGTCTGTCTCGTATTTATCGTCTTCCTATATCCTGGTAAAACGTATTAGAGGTGCCACTTACTTTCCTCTCTAATCCCTTTCCCATCATATCCTCTCATGACTTTGGGGGGACTTCTGGCTGAAAATATAAATCAGGCTCCTCTTCCAAAGCTGGACAACAGAAAGGGAAGTTCTCTTGTTGATTACATTAAAAAAAAAATACAATTTCTTGAATGAAGGAAAAAGAAATCCTGCTGGGGTAAAAGCAGCTCCTGGTGCAAACTAACACCAGGGAGGCAGAGATGGGAAACCTTCCCCTGCTGGTACCTGTCCCCCCTGCTCACATGGAGGAAACAGAGGAGCCCGGACATTTCAGAGTGAAAACTGTCATACCAGTAATTACATTATCTTCAGGGGTTTATATCAGCTGAAAAGCAAGTCTCAGAATTTGACCTGATTTGAGTTTTTATGGGAAGAAGTTTTCACACAGGCCTATCATGATGCTTTCTGAATTACTTGAAGCACACATTGTTTTCTAGATATCTCAATACCAGTAAGAATGTAGAATAACTGAAATTATCAAAATATTGACATAAAACCCTACACAAAGTGTGGCACTGTTGTTTGTGAGTGGCATGGCTTGGGTTTTTCTGCTGCTGTCACCAACCACTGCCATCAGAGCCCTGCATGAAACCGGGCACAGGAAAGGGGAATTCCCCTAGTTCTTTTCAATTAAAAGGGAAAATAAAAAAAGGCAAACAAAAAAAAAAAAAAGGAGAGCTAATTTCCTGACTGCAGGAAAAGAACTGCTGGGGTAGAAGGTTACCAAGGCCTCTGGCTCCTTGAAGAGAGTATTCAGAGAGTTCAAACACAAGTAGGAAATCTCACAACAACGCAACGCGGGGTGAGAGAATTCAGCAGAGAGCAGGAGGGCATTACCTTACCCCGTGTGCATCCAGCCCTGGCAGGAGAGGGATCCCACAAATCCTCATGGTTATAAGCTCTTGCTAATTTGAGAAGTGTCAGGAATGGCAGTGAGATTTTCCCCTCAGCTGTCGGGATCTCAGGGTGTGTGTCCTCTTAGATGGCACCTTCCAGGAACGCGAGCGGTCTGTGACAAAGTCTCTGTGCAGAGCCTGGCAGAACGGCATCACTTTGCTATAAATAAAGGATCTCTATTTGATTTATTTGATACCTAACATCTTTGTTAGGTAACAAAGTCTGTGTTGTGGCTGCTGCTGTGGGACATGAAGGACTGCACCTGTTTTCTGGTCTAGCAGTTGTGAATTGACATCGGGATAATAAATGCACCCTTCCCTGGTGCCTTCCTGCTGGAGATCCACAAGGATCTCTGGTGTACTTCTAGGAAATACTGGAAGTATCCAAGCTGTAGGGAAAGCCAGGTGCCTCTGAAGGCTTCCTCCCTCTAATAACACAAATGTTTCCTTGGTGTTCTCCTTGACAGTGGGCTCTCAGGTTCCCTTTTGCATGGGAAGTCAGGCAGTTTCTGAGCAGTGCCTGCATATTCCATGCTAAAAGGGCAGCTGAAAAGACAGCCTTGGCTGCAGCTGCTACCTGGAAATCCGGAGGCCGTTGTTTTCCTTATTTCATCTGTTGCTAGTCAGCTGGAAAGCACAGTGACCTATGAGTAATGTGGTCATCCCCAACTCATGCTGATAAAACCTTTACACTGCTGCCTCTTGCCATCTCTCCTTCTCTATCTTTCTGAGATGTTCTGATCCAATCTTGACTTCCTTTGAGGTAGGGCATTCTGTCTTAATGCCCTAACCCTTTGGAGAGTCAGAGAGAAATGATTTTGAGATGGCTTTTTGTTGTGTTTTTGCCTGATCGACTTGTCTGCAGGGCTTTTATACCAAAAAGGACAGGACTCTATGGCCATAACCCTGGGGCCCTTTAGGACACTTCTCCTCTCAGTTAGTGGCTGCTGCTGAAGGCAGAGCAGAGGAATTTCCAAATCCCAGGATATCAGTTTGGCTCTGTGGGCAGCAAACCACCAGGTGCAGCCCCCTAGAGTTGGGAAGTAGCAAATCTCAATCTGTTTTTGGTCTCTCCATCTTCTGGGCAGCACTGGGCAGTCACCTGGCATGTCTGTAATTCTTGTTTCCATCACTAATAAATTTTTCTTGCTTACTCCTTACAGATCAGCATTCTGGATTCTAGGGAGCATTTCTGGAGCTGAGGGACAACTGTCTGGGAATTTCCAGGTAATTGCCATTTCTTCTGCTTCTTTCATGAGCTGCTCTGCATGTTGTGGCCTTCTCCTTGATCTCAGGCTGCAGGTCTCTCTCCTAATCCTCTCAATTGGCCACCTCATGATTAGATTGTTGTCTTGAGTTGCATCTTCGAATGCAAAGTGAAGGATGTTCTGGGTCTCACCAGGAGAGTTTGACCAGGAACCTACAGACTCCCAGTTCTTACCTGAGGGGATTTTGCTTGCACTTCCTAAAGATATAAATGGTTGAACACTTGCTGGATAAAGAACTGTTTCAGTCTGTGTGATCCTGCCTTACCTGTGCTTAGTGTTGGAGCTCAACTTTCTTGTCCTGACAGAAAAACTGTCACTTTCTGATGCACAGTCTTCACCTATTTATCACCTCTTTAAAGGGCTGAGATTTACCATGGATTTTTGTTGTTGGTTCTAGTCTGTTTCATAGTCACATCATCTTAATTCCTTTAAGAGACTCCAGATTCAAGTGAGGCAGCGTTGCAGTGGGGACCTACAAAAGAGCACTGGGTGTGATGGTTTGAGGGCCACCACACCATGGGCACACCAAGCCCCAGCCCTGGCAGCAGCAGCTTTGTGCCCTGCCTGACAGGGTTGTTCAAGACCCAGAGAAAAGCAGAGTGTTTTTCAGGCTGGCACTGGTCCACCCTCAGTATGATAATGTGGGTATTGTGAGTTCCTTGGGGCAGGGACTGTGGTTTTCCATATGTCTTGAGTTGCTCCAAGATTGTGGCTGGCATTCTGTGAACCAGAGCTAATAAATCAAAGCCAGTTTTTTCACATGCGCTTCAAAACCTACTCCATTTTGGAACGGGAAAACCACGTACAGCTCACTGCAGGCTTTGTCAAATTATTCCTCCCCTTCACACTTGGACTCTTCTTCATTTTCCACACACTTAATACTCACCCAGCTCCTTTCTGTAACTGGCAGCTGATCCAATTACACACTAGAGGTAGAAATACTGAAGTCTTACAGTTCAAATGTGGAATGATATGCATAGTCACTTTGTCACTCAAAGCCTTAAAAAAAAAAAAGGAAAGAAAAGAAAAGAAAACTCAGACTGGCTGGCCATAATTAAGGGCAGAAAACAGAGCACACAGTTAATATGTCCCTGGTTTGCCAATACTGGAATGTCACAAGTACCAAGCCAGAGCCATGTGGCTTCCCAGATAAAAACGCTGGCTTTTTCACTTCTGGGGCTACAGTTCAAATCCAGCTTAAGGTTCTAAATGAGATGAGACCCTTAACCTATGCCAAAACTGGGGATCCCTCCAGGTCACAGCTGAGGTTATTGGCAGGTCACTGTGATTAAGCCTGTCTTCTGTTGCCTTCAGCACACTTAATGGCATAAATAAAGGGATTGAGGTCCAAGCCCTGCCACAATGCCAAGAAGCCTGAAGTATTGGAGATGATAATGAAGGCCTGGCAATAATGACCCACTTTGAGTTAGAGGTAAAGTTAGGATGAGCCTAAGAGATACCCCTTGCACACCCTGTTGCCATCGGACTGCTGTTTGTGTTGTATGCCTGCTTCCAGAATTGCATTTTTGGAGACTTCTGGTTCAGATTTTCAGCTGGATTTGTGTTCAGACAGCATTTTGCATTCGGCTTGTAAAACTGCATAGCAGTACCAAAAATGTAGGAACCTTCAAAGTCTCCAAGCTCCTTCAGCTCCCACCAGAGAGCCAGAGATGAGAATCCCACATGACAAAAAACAAGCAATAATTAAAAATCCCTATTTTGCCCAAAGAATTCCTTTGTTCGAGGTATGTAAATGTCTTTGCCTGCTTGTAAGTTATTTCATTTTTGATAGCTCCTTAGCTCAGTAATGCGAGCTTGGGAATAGAGGAGTCTGAAAGGAGTGTTACTCTGAAACAAAACACCTGTCTTTCAGTCAAGGCTAAATTGACAAGCAACAATTTAGTTGTCTAAACTCAGAGCTTTCAGGATTTCAGACTACATAAATGTCAAGATGCCTAGGTAGGGCTCAAAGGTGAGCGACAATGTAGGCAAATATACATTGGAACTTCAATTATCCAACCCCTGATCACTCTCAGTTACCTGAAGTTTAAACATGTCTGCTTTCACTCTAGTTTCTACATTTTTCTGTAAAAACCCTTTGTACTGAGTCACCTGTCTTTGCCCAGCGGAGTCTGTAAAGTTTTAAGAGCTTGTCTCCTGGGGAGCTTGGTGTGTCTGCCAGATCACAACCCCTCTCTGATGGAGCCTGTAATTATTCCTTCATGTTACCTGGTGCATTTGGATAAAAGTATTCAAATCAATAAATTACTGTTTTCAGCTTTGCTGTCCCAGCCACATTCCCCTTTTCCACAAGGCTGGGTGTCACTGAGGCACCTTCCTTGTGACAGAGAGTGTACCTGTGTGGAAATGCATTGAAACCTGATTTTACATTCTTTAATGGTTCCCTGAAGGGAGACTGTGTCCTCTGATGAGCAGCCAGAGGATGGCATGGACTTTTTGCTACTTAGCAATAGTCACCATTATTGCACCAAATTCTTCCCTTCATTGCTCTCCTGTAAAACCTTTGGCATTGACTGACATCCAAGAGCCAAATATGCCTTGGTTTCCACAGTTTAGAAGGTTACAAACCTGCTGAGATCCCAATCAAGACCCTCTGAGAAATTCTACTTTACATTTTCCTGAGTTCAACACTTTTTCTCAATACATCCCAGCTACTTTTGAGGGCTTTGCTGTGATTTGAGAGATTAGCAGTTCACATTGGCAGGTCCCTACACCAGCTACAGAATTAAAATTTTTGAGCTGGCAGGAAAGTATGTGAGACCTCCTCCCCTCCTTTTGCATCTTTATGTTTTCCAGCCTCATTTTCACCCCATTCTTGCCTTACACTTTCCACTGTTAGTTTCTCCCAGTGCTCCCTAACATCATCTGTTCTCCCTGAGGGGTGAAGGGAGTCCCTTTCCTTTTCTCCTTGCTCCCCAGCAAGCATTTTCCTCTTTATCCTTCAGGGGAAGCATCTAAACCAGAGTAAGGAGAGGAAATTTTTGTTTCATCCCCCAAAAAGAATCTGAATAGGCCAGTGTGCTGGGCAGAGCCTTCTGGGGAATGAGGGATGCACTCATCTGGGCTGGGGTCCCTTTCCAGAGTCACATTCCATGGTGACACTGGGGGATAAGAGCTGCTGTGCAAGTGCTGCCTCCTCTGCAGTGTGAGATTTTGGGGTAGGATGAGCCCCCTGAACAATAAACCAGGCTCTCCCTGAGGAAGAAAAAGGGGATTTCAGGCCAGGTCAGGCAATGTCTGCTTTCCCTTTAGCTGAAGGCAAAGAGCTTGATCCCAGCAGAACAAATGGCATAAGACATGGAGGATCCAGCATTGCACAGGAAAGTGAAATCCTGTTCTCCACTGAAAGCAGAGTTGCACAACTGAACCAAAAGGCAAAATGCAATCCAGTCATCTGTTGCTTTGGGAATGGGAAGAAAACAAAATTAAACGGGGATATTAAATTGTAAGTTTTGTGGGTAAAGAGAAATCTCATTTGCCTGGCAGCAAACTAATATTGCCAAGAAAATACAGCAGCACAAGAAGAGGAGAGAGTGCCCATTTAATGTTTAGGAAGTTCTGGTGTCTTAGGTGTCTCATGGCCATCAAAAATTGAAATAAATTAAAGTTCCACTTTAATT
Organism: Motacilla alba alba; assembly: GCF_015832195.1. Lineage (NCBI taxonomy): Eukaryota > Metazoa > Chordata > Aves > Passeriformes > Motacillidae > Motacilla > Motacilla alba. The sequence goes on from NC_052018.1 coordinate 111,034,543, forward strand.
GAATTACACAATGACATCAATTTAAACATTAGTAAACAGATGCAATTCTGTGCAATGCTTTAAATTGCGTTTTCTCACATATGCATTTAATTTAAATTTATTGAGATGGTTATTTATGTTAATAAAATAATTAAAAGCAGTTATTTAAGACTAACTATGAAGTAGCTGTGTAACTACCTATATTAATAAGACAGTTAGTTAAGGGATAATGTCTATTGCTTTATGGTGTAATTGCAATAAACAGCTGCTGAGTTTGATTAAGAGCTGAAGTGGAGCTAAAGTGTTTGAGCAATCTCAGAAGCTATTTGTTGTAAGTGTACTACAAAGCAATAGCAATTATTCCTATTATACCAAAAGCCATACCATAAACATTAAAATATAGCACATAAGTAAGATGCTTTTTTCCTGGTTGTTCCAGCATCTCCGTGGGAATGGTGGAGCTGGAGAAGGAGAGCGAGGCTTTAGGGGAGAAGAGGCTTGGGAGGGGCAATAATTCTGTCAAACAGTTTTGCTCATACCCACGTTCACCCCTGTGTGAGAAAACCAGCGAGGGCACAGCCTGTGCTTGTGAGCTGTGTTTTTTTCAGGGGTGCCATCATTTGAAAGTCTCTGTCAGAATCCCTTTCCAATTTTATAGAAAAATTTCAACCATGGCTCCAGGTCTGACTTCTGAATTTCTTCAGCTCTTTGTTGGAGTATAAACAGGAGAGTTGAGCATAAAGAAAAACCCCTTCTGTAACTTTGACCAAGAAATGGCCACTGCCACTCCATAACTCCATCACCGACACATGGAGCACCCGGTTCCCAGGAATAGCCTACTTTATGGCACTGACATACCTAAACCACAGACCATTAATTTCAGTGGGATCAAGGAAGCAAATATTGCCATTATTTACAAACTCCATATTTTTCTGCTTCTGGACTTTAACAAAAGACATTTCCCCTCAAAATCACTGCCTTGTTAGTGTCCCACAAATTTAGCAAGTCAGGAAAAGAGAGGCTTAATTACTTAGAAGTAATCTTTTATTTCACCTTTAATTTGAGAGCATGTTTGAATGGTGAACTCTGAGGCTTTGACGAAGGCACAAATGGTCAGGGCAATCCTTGGCCCTCTGCTGCTCCTCATTCCTGTACCTCCCACAGAGACTGGCAGGGCTGTGAAACGCTGCCAAGCAAAATACAACTGACACAGATCTTGCATATTTAGGGCTTTGTAATCAGCTGGACAAGTCTCAGAACAAGGGTTTGTGGGGTGGGGGATAAGAATGTGTCCTAGGTGTCCCACTTCAGGCCCTTTTGACATTGTTTGGAATCACTCAGGGAAGTTCTCACTTTCAGCCAAACCCAAACATCCCTGGGAAAGGTGGGTGGGTCCATCCCTGCTGTAAACCAAGCTCAGGGAATATCCCGGTCCATGTGATCCAAACCCGCCGGCCCATTTGCATCAGGGCTGAAGGGTTTTCACATACAGATGTTAAAAGTACAAAAAGGAAGAGAAGAAAGGTGTCAGCAGCATGGTTACACTGGTTTCCTCCTGTTGCACAGCCTATCCTGGAAGAGATAAGGTATCTCTGACCAACCAGTTGTGTGTGAGGGTTTAAAAAAGCCAACAGGAAGAGGCAGCTTGCAAAGTCCGATGCACAACAATTAATCCAAGTGCCAGCTCGCTGCCAATCTTGTGTGGAATGGTTTTGCTCCTGGGTTATTGAGGAGGCAGAGGTGTCTGGGCACTGAGGGGGAGTGTGTGCATTGCAGGCAGGCCGGGCACAGTCACTGCTGGCAGAGCACCGCTGCCACCAGGATCTTCCCAAATAGCTCCTGGCGGGGCCTGGGATGAGCGCGGGACCTGCTCGGCTCCAGCGGCTCCTTCCTCGGGAGAAGCTTAGGCAATGGCAGAAAAGCCCACCCAGTGTACTCGCCTTGTTAAGCTGCTGGGGCTTGCAGGCCTTCCTAACTCTGCCCTGGGGAAAAACTGTGTAACAATGGATAAAAGACTTGGGCCTCCCAGCTTAGTTACAAAGGATTCTCTTCACTCATCCTCTTAGTGAGAAATCCAGTTGAATGCTTTTTGAAATCTTTCAAATATTAAAAATAAAATAAATCTTCTTATTCTGTTTCCCGGCAAGATTCTTGACTGCAGTGCCATGTTGTCACACACTTCAGGTCCTTTAAAATGTCGAAAGGACCCCCCTCAGTGCTGTGGCTGTAGCCAGGTACGCGGAGAAAAGGTTATTCAATTCTTTGTGTGCCTTCAGAAAGTTAAAGGAAAAAAAACCCAATGAGCCCTGAGGGGAGGAAGATGTAGTGGATATTAAAATAATTGGGTGTCAGGCTGCAGAAGGCTCACTGCTACTGCCTGGCTTGGTTGGGATCTGCTTTGGAAAATAGCTGGTTTGTGTTTATTTGTTTCAGCCAGAGAGAGGGAACTATTGCTGCTTCACCTGGGCCCAGGAATCACTGCAGTTTGTTGCTCTAAGCAGTTACTGCAGAAAACACTTGTCAAATCTGTTGTGAAAAGAGCCAAACACTCTTTTGAGCTGCCTGAGAAACTGGTTTGCCTTCCACTTCCTTCTCTACTGAAGTGTTACCTGCTCCCTTCCCTTAGTGCCAATGTCAGCCTAGAGATGCGCCACTCCCTCTTGGCACGGGCTTCCAGCCCAGAGGGGATGTGATATTCACTAATGCTGAGGTCACTTAAAACCTGGAACAGTTGGGAAAGTGAAAGCTGTCCATGTGGGCCGTCATCAAGGGACTCTGCTACTTGTGATCTTAGAAGCCAGGTTTGCTTGCACAGAAATCTTTGCCCACGCACATTGTTGTCATCACTGTAAAGACAATTTCTTCACGGGAAGCTCTTGCAGGCAGCAGAGGTCTGTTCTCTCTGCCTTGCTGTCTCCTTCCCCTCACAAGGAGTGGTTGGATATTCAGCATCCCCTGATTTTAAACTCTCTCTTTATAGTCTTTGGTGCTTCTCAGTAATTTCTGAGATCATGCTGGTGTGTTCCTCTACCACTTCGAGTTAGAGCACATGGGAACCTGATTCTCTTAAAGGGAGGGATTTCTTGCTAAAGTTTATGTTTAGATTCATGTAAAAAACATACACTTGCTTGTTAGGTATTGGTTGGGGTTATTTTTAGTTTGATGTTTGGGTTTTTTTGACATCTTGCTATCTCTGGATTTGTGTTGGTTCATTAGTTAAGGGAATAAACAGCCACATTTCCTATTATTCACATTATTATAGTATATTTCAAGCCCTGCATATCCTAAAGCTTGTTAAATAATTCTTTGTCCTTTAAGAAATTCCCATTAATCTCTGACCAAGAAGAGCAATAATAAGTTAGTTAGTCATCACATATAAAAATCTGAATCATTTTTATAAGTATCTTTAATGGCTTCCTCTAATTACGTGTCTTCATAAAAACGCTACCCCTCTCGAACACAGCATCCTTTTATTCTTCAAGAGGATCTAATTTCTGAAACAACGGAAATTAAGGCACTGTTGCTTTATTTGGGCAAATGAACAGAAAAAAAACACTCACACAGCTCTAGCAGAAGGTGCAGGAATTGTGTTCTATTACCTTGTGAGCTACCTTGATATTGTTAGGAATATTTTCCAAATCAGCCCAGTGGACTGCTGGGATCAGTGTTACACTGACAGCGAAGTGGACTGGGATGGGATCTTGGCAGCAGACATGGGCAAGGTGAGATGCCTTCCCTGCTGCTCCTGGCCTTGCCCCACATGTCCTTGGCTCGGGTTCCGTGCTGGTTCCATGGTGACCAAGGGCAGGAACCCCCTTGCCGTTGTCCCGCTCCGAGGAGCGCGGTGATCCCGTGCGCTCAGCAGCACCGAGGGGTATTTTTAGGGTCGGGGAAAGTTGTAGCCTCCTCGTTCTCTGATAAAATGCAGATCTTCAAGTGGGGAAAAACCTTCCCAGCAGGGCCGGGCGGGTGGGCAGGCCCAGCCCTTTCACGGGCAGCTCAGGCTGCTGGGGATTAACGTGGCTGGGAAGCCACAGCCGCGATTGTTGCGTCACCCGCTCCTTTTCCTTGCTCTTTGTTAATCTGAGTTTGCCACCTTAAACCCACAATAAAAGGCAACATTCACTGCCCTGCCACCAGAGCTGTGCTGGACAATGTTTTCAAACCTCATTCAAAAGGCATCTCCTCTGCGTTCATCCGTCTTCCTCTGAAGGCACCAGAGGCTCTGAGTAAGGGATAAAAAGGTCAAATGTAAAACAGAGGCCGTCTCTAACCCTTCATGGCCTCTTTAAACCCCTCCATAGTCCATAGGCTGAGAAACACTGAAAAAGGAAGGATGGTACTGAAGCCTCTTCCTCCCCTGTTTTATTTCAGGTCAGGTAACCTTGCTCACTCTTGTAGAAAGCCTGAGGAACTCCAGGAGGGATTTAAAGAAGAGATCTTCCTCTCCTGTTCAGGTGAATAATCATGAATTAGACTCTTGGGAGACTAAAGCAGGAAAAATACATGAGGAAATCTTTTGATTACACGGAGTGTTAAAAATGCTAAAAATACTTCTACTACGGTTAGTGCTGAATTTTTATGTATTTACTTATTTATCTTAATTTATGCCATTTTTTCTCCCTTTCCTGGGAAGTGAAGACTATCAACAGATAAGGGAGAGAATTTTGTGTTTTTGTATGCAGTATGAGTCCAGTACTTGGCCAAGACCCAGATCTATTGTGGCAAGAAAGTAATAGCTGAACTAACTAGGGACTCAGACTCTCTGGCCAGCATCCAAGAAACATTAAAAAATGTAGTACTGCACATAACAAGTAGGAAGATGCATGCAAATGTTGATGTCTTATTGAAAACTGTTAAGTTATTAATATGTTGGGTTTATAGACGTGCTCTTGGATTTTAAAACCTGCTGCCAAAGTTCATGCTCTGAAATTACCTGCTGCACTCCATGTCTGAAATAATATTTCAAGTAGTGTCACATTGGTGAGGTAGTTGTGGAGAAAATGCCACATCTGGATCCCTGGAGTGTTTCTCTTGGGAGCACCAAGAAAGTGGCAGGGTCCAGTTCAGCTCTCAGAGCAGTCTCTAAGCATTGGTCCCATTTTTTTCCTTCACTGTGTCTTCCCCCCAAGCAAGTGTTGACCTCGTCACAGGGTAGGAAGGTTCACTCTCTGTCGGTTCATGTGAAAGGTGTGGGTTGAAAGCCTTGTGTGGTGCCCAGGAGTCTCCTAAAGCCTTTTAGAAGAGAGATCCCAAGAGCATTAGGGGTTGGCTAATAGAGGATTTAGGATGACTTTGATGCCCATGAAGTATGAAACTGAACTGCATCGGTTTCCTGGTATCAGGACGGGTATCCTGATGGGTGCAGGATACAGTTTGTCACACTTGTGCTTTTTGGGAAAATGTTGAGTTTTTCCCGTAGGTCTGGTTTGTCATCCAGCTCTGGTAGGATATAAAAGGTGATTCAGTTCTGGTCTTGCAGACAGTCCCCTGAGCAAAGTGTCTGTGACTCCACAAAGCTACTGCCTGGGAGAAAAGGTGAGCAGAGATGCTGGAGCCTCTATTCCGGGTGAATTCCATGTGTATGCAGCTGCCATCCTGCTCTGTGTTAATGTCATACAGCTCACAATGCCACCGCAGAATGGTTTATTGCCATTGCCAAAGGTGTCCTTGACAACTTCCAGGTAGATCCCAGCATTCCTAAGGGTCTTCTGTGGCACCCTCAGCAAGTTGCCGGCTGTAGTTGTGACCACAGGAGCGCAAGGAAGCGCACAGAAACAAAGAGGCTGGAGAAGCAGAGAGCTCAGTTGGGGCAGCTCATGTGGAGCAGGCACTGCTGTCCTGTGAGGCACGACAGGAAGCTGAAATGATAATTTCTTTCTCCCACAGCAATAAGCAAACAGTTTCAGTGATTGCACTTTATTCACAACCATAACTGTCATCAATGACATTCACTGGAGGTGTCAAATCCCGGGGTTTTATGCTTTTGCAGTACTATTTTATCTCTTTCCCTCTAGAATTATTACTTTTTTAGTAGGAAATAGCTTAATGTTAGGGCTAAGAGGTGAATGGTAGGACTTTTGGTTTCAGATTTTTTATTTTTTTTTTACCTGACCTTCCTTACTCCCTATTCCGCTCTTATCCCTGCTCAGAGCTTTGTTTGAGCTGGAGAACCAGTTTGGTGGTTGTTGTTGTACCAAGTGAGCTCGCTCCTACAGTGGGGTTTTTTTTTTTTCTAATCTCTCAACTCTTAATTGTTGCATACAAATTGTTTAATAAATAATGTTGGACAGAAAAAAAAAAGAATAGATATTAATTAAGAAAAGGATTTAGGCTGACTCAGTCTCATACATGAGACAAAAGGTTAAGTAAATGCCAAGGCTGCTATGCCTCTTCAAACAATGAATATTAGTTTTAGAATCATTAATGTCTGCTTAGAAAACAGAGTCATACTGGAGTCTTGTATGCCAAAATAACCAAGGCCAGGGCTGTTTCTTTTCAATCTGAAGCTAAATTATTCTCCAATAGAGGGCTAAATGTATGCAATTAACAGTGCTAGGTAGGACAACAGGGAATGGCACTTCTAATATGTAGCCAAATTGAGATCAAGTTTTTCTTTAAATCTGGTAACTTAGACATTTAATATGCACAACCGAGCTCTGCAAGAGAATTAGTGAAAAGAAGCAGATAATTAACTCCTTCCCTGCTTGTCAATGGCAACAAAATGATTAGCCCTGTTCACCCACTCCTGCCTTCTCAAGTTGCTGGATCTACAAAAACAAAGCAGGTTTTTTTTCCAAGTGCCTTCCATGAAGACAGTTGTGTAGCCTTTACTAGAAATGAAATCACCACATCACATTTTTAAAGAAAACTTCATCCCGAGAGAGGTCAGTTTTTGGAGTTGAGTTTAGAATGAACACAACCACAAGAGCTTAAATAAAACTGTGTACTCTGGGTTGAAAGCTTAAGAAGAAATGTTTTAAAAAATAAATAGCAAAATCCATGTTAAACAAGTAGGTGGCTCTGACTGGTACAAAGGCAAAAGAAAGGGTGCTCATTAAAACTCCCAGCACCTTCATGTGCAAAAACTGCTCTGTACTAAGACATGTTACTATGTTAGCATCACCTTTTAACAAGAATAATGTTTAATTCTCAGTCAGAGATCTTCAAGAGGATGAATATGGTTTTTCCCAATTTACTGAGGGAAAGGGAAGTAAAAGATGGTGAAGTGACTTCTGTTTGTTTCTAAACTAATTCTCTACTTCCTTTCTCTGGGTTCTGCTGAGCTGAAGCAAAAGGGCTTTTTCCATTCCACGTCTCCTTCTGAGGAGGCTCTCAGAGCAGAGCCTTTGGTGGCAGTGGTGACTCCTGCTGAAGTCAACAGCCACGTGCAAATAAAGCCTCAGCTCTGAAACCAGGACACTTAAATAGCTCAAGTTTTGTTTCTGAGGCTGAAGTGCATTACAGCTGTCATTTAACTGAGTAAATACCATTTTGCTGAAGTCCTTTGCAGTTGTCACCAACAGGAAGAGAGAGCTTTACTCTAGGGCTTGTTTCAGTAAGGGTCTGTGCTGGAATGTGGTGTATTTACATTTCATATTTGTGCCATGTCTAGGTCTCCCTCTCCACTTTCTGGTGCTTGCTGCTTTCAAGACTGAAGGAAACCTCTCTGGAGATTGGGCCTGCTTGGGGGTATGTGCCCAAGCCCAGCTCTGAGCCTTAAACTTTCCTTTTAGGCTTTTCACACACTATTATTAGGAAAAAGCAAAGAAGCAGCCAAACACCAGAATGTTGCTTTTTGGTATTGGGCTCCTCTCTCGATAAGGGGTTTATTAGTTTGTGCTCAGGCTTGAGTCTGTATAAGATATCCATAAGGGAGCTAACATATGGGATATTTTAACTCTCCATATTTAAATAATCTTCATTAAGACCATTTGGAAAGAATCTGTGCTTTTTCTACTTGTGAGTCTTTGTCTTTTCCTTTCGAGAATTTTATTTCTGGAGACTCTGGATGACTAAAATTGGCTCTCCCTCCTCAGCTGGCCTGAGCACAAGTAGATTCCAGCAATCTGAAGGTCTCTTAACTGAGACCACCAGAGCAGTCCTGCAGGATCTGCTCAGACTGAGGCCACCTAGGAACAGCTTCTCTCTGGCTGCAGTGGCCTTTTTCACCACAGGGCAAATATTTGACTTTGAAAATGTTTAGCTTTCACTTATTTCGTCGTGAGTTCGTGCCAAAAGGCCAGGCATGATGGCCCTTAGGTTTGCTGAAGGTCTGGCTCTGGCTGTGTGGTGTGGGAGGATCTGCTGTCATGCAGAACCTGGGGTCAGGCTGTCCTCTTGCATTCCTCACATGGGCAGTGCTGCCCTTGCAGCCGGCCCTGGGCTGGTGCGCTGATGCCATCGGAGAGAAAATTTCTGGGGTGCTTCGTGTTCTGGCACAGTCCATTATGGCCAGATTTCTATCGTGACAGTTCTGTTCCTAGGCTTGTTCTTCACCCATTTAATTCCCCTCTGGCAGCACAGTGTGACCAGCTTGGGGCAGGCAGAAGGTCCCCACATCCTCTCTCCTTAGGTCACCAACCACAGAGCCAGGTGGGAATGGTGACTCTGCCATAGGGGTAGGGGCTTCTGGGATATTTATGTGCATAAAGATGTGTGCCTCAAACCAGCAGAGGAATCCGTAAAGGAGAAGGGAACCAAGGTTGTGTTTTTGTAATTCTGCTTGTAGAGGTGTCAGAGCCAGCAGGGCAAGCTCAGAGAGGGCAGGCAGCCCTCAGCCTGTGCTGCCCCAGCTAAGCCAGGCCTGCATTTATCTTGGCAGCTGCTCCAGTCCTCTCTTCCCTCCCTGCAGGCTGCTCCAGGCCTTGCTCTCGGTGCCTTTGCAGCCAGCTCTGATCTGTGCTCCCTCAGCTCCTGCCGGTGCCTCCAAGCCCTGCCCGGCTACCCGGCTCATGTCCCCAGTGCCACTCGCGTCCCTGCTCCACCAGGATCCTCTGTGGCTTTGCTCCCCTGGCTCCTTGACCTCACCGAGCGCTCTCAGGGCCCCTCCCCTCATCTTTTACCTTTCTTTCCTCGTGCTTCTGCTCCCCCAGCTGAGCCCTGACCCACTCCAGGTGTGACAGCCGTGTGGGCAATCCCTCTCCCAGACCCGGCACCCTGGGCAGGATCCCACCCTCACACCTCCCAGGGTGCAGAGGCGCCTGTGCTGGGCTTGGGCATCGCCCCCAGCGCTCAGCCCGCTGTGCAGCAGAGCCCATGCCATCGATCTGCCCATCCCTGAGTGCTGACAGGCAGGACAAGGGCCGGCTCTGCTCCTGCAGCATTTAATCCCCGGCTCCGAGTCACCAGGACACCGCAGACTGTTGGGTTCCGCTCGGGCATAATTCCATCATTACCATTGATTTGTTCGCCTGCGCTCCCCACGGTGCTTTTAATCAACTCTCCATCTTTGTGCCTTCACACCTTTACGCTTCCCATGATTGGCTCTGCTCCCTTCTGCCTCTGCAGTGAAATAGCACCATAGAAATCCTCCTGCCTCTTACATACATTAACAATCCCATTTCTCCTCTCTCTGGTCCAGTGAAGGGATCTCCCTCACCACAAAGGCACCACTGTCTCTGCTAAGCGCTCGGGGAATAGCTTCTATTCATTATTCCCAAAGTCCAGTACAATGGGTTATAATTAGTTACTGGCCTCTTTGGTTTACTCTACCTTCAAAGGCTCTTTTATAGTTTAGAAGTGAAGGCAGATGCTGACATTAATTTTGGCTGTCTCTCCATGGCATTGTGCAGACAAGATAAAAACCAACATGCAGGTACAGGGATAAGTAACTCACTAGCCAAAAAAAAAAAAAAAAAATAGAAAAAAAGTAGCAAATAGGGCCATCATCACATTCATTTCATGAAAGTAGCGTGGTGTTGGAGAGAACTCATTAGCCTTTTTGTTCTGCATTATCACCATCATTTATCAGCAGTTGTATCACATGTCACAGCCACTATCCTTTCTGGCATCCAGTGTGGGACCAAAGGGCTCCGGGAGAATGCCGAGTTCCGACGCCGGGGCTGTGCCGTGTGATGCACTAGGCACTCTATTAATTGTGGCAGATAGAATTTTTTCCAATATACTCCTAAAGGGACACTCAATAAAGCAATGCAGTGTGATTTACCAACTCAAAGAAGCATGGACAAATAAAACCACATCATGGGCCTGTCCTTCCCTCTAAACCTTCCTTTGGCTGTTAGCACTGAAAGTGTTGGAAGCTGTTTAGAAATGAAACAAACAAACCCAAACCCACAAGTGAAGAAAACCAAAACATTATGCTAATAGTCCTCACAAACACGGGCTGCTTTCAGTGAAACTCTTCCTTTGCTTATGTCTCAGTGATGGTGGCCTGGTAAATCTTAAAAGAAATCTGCTGCTTCTTTAAGCTGTGACTGATCACTTTGTGCACACACACAATTCTCTGCTACAAAGCAGGGCTTGAGCAGTAGTTTTAGAACTCCTTCACGATCCCAGTCCTTTAATCAGCTGGCAGTAATTGCCCACCTCTCCCATCAATGCAGAAACATGTGGGAAGGGAGAAAGCTGCAGCCTTCTCCAAGCTGCTGGAGTTGCAGCTGTCAGCTCAAACCAGCACTTTAAGAAAGTATCTCGTGTACAACAAAAGTGGTGCACGGTCACCACCCCATCTAAGAGGAGGGGAAACACCATCTTTAAATATTTTTGGGCATCAGAGCAGGATGTGCAGAGGCTGATCCTGACCCTCTGGACTTGAGAACATCAGCTAACCCTGTGCCTCAGCTCTGGGAGCAGCAGCACTTGCTTACCCCACAGGCAGACTGTGAGGATTAATTAATATTTGCAAAGTGCTTTGATGATGAAAAGTAGCATGTTAAGTACTATAAAGTATTATTAATAGTGATAACAAACTGATAATTTTGGAGTATATGAGTCTTTTCTTAACCTTTTCTAGCAAGACTTTACACTGCAAACAGCTGAACAAGTGACAGAACTGCAGCCAGAGTGGCTGGTCCTGTTTTCCAAAGCACTGGGGTTGTGCTGGTTACCAGCAGCACCTTCCTGCTGGGGCACTCACACCCCACCAAAACCCTCTGAAAGGTTCACCAAACCCTGAGCTCCTGCTGAGGAGTTTGTTCTGCCCTGGGCAGGGAGAAGGGCTTTGATTCTCACCAGTTCCATCTGTGAGCAGCTGCATGGGGAAGGCTGAGGGCCAGAGGTAGCAATGTGGGACTGGATGTGGCTCCTGCCCTCACCCTTTTGGGTTTTATGCCAAGAAAATCAGGCCCTGGTGTCAGGCACGGTCAGGAGGAAGTCTGTCAGTGCATTTAATTTGAAACAAGAAACAATTTTGGGCCTCTATGGCCCAGGTCTTCAAGGCCAGTTTTCTGGCATTATGAAATATGTTTTTCCTCTGAAAACTTTGAGATCTAAGAATTTTGTCTCGAGTGTAAACAGTAGGACTCTCATGAAGAGTAAAATTTATTTCTTAGCTTGATAGGGTCAAGTAACTCTAACTGGGATTAACTAATGTTTCACAGAACCTGATGTTTTTGTGGCTAGGGAATCCCTGGAGGAAGGAAGATATCCACGTTTGATGAAAAGCTCCTAATAAAATTAGATACTGCTCCTGAGCTTATCAAAGGATGATGGAAAGTAATGAAAATTAAAAGTGCAGCTCTGGAATCTTGTAAAATACTGTCAAGACAGGAATCTGGAAACCAGTGTCCATATTATTTTCTCTTTTTCTGTCCCATCTTCCCGTGTATGCACCGTCCTGCACACACAGCCCCAGTCTCTTTCTCTGCTTAGATGACCTTTGTTATGTCCCTCTCATTTTCTCTCTCAGCATCCCCACCTCTGAATCCCCACAAAAACCAAAAAACTAAAAATCAAAAAAGAGCATCAATCGGGCCAGTATAACTCGCCAAATCCCCAACTTCCTCTGATGAGGTGTTGCTAATGACAGGAATCGCCACCAAAAAAGAAGGATAAGCTCCAAGAGATCAAATAAAGCTGTCGTATTCCCTTAATTTCTTTCAGAATTATTGAATGGAGACCTGGGACACTTCCAAAAAAAGCAGGAATCTTTTTTTGAAAGGGAAAATGGTTGTGGCTTTGATGGTTTGTTTGTGGTCAGAAAGCAGACGTGGGGCTCTGTGTTCTTGCTAACTTCTACATGAGCAAAATAGGAGACAGAAAAAAGAAAGGAGAAATAAGAAAAGATGTCTTGAAGAAGGGGAAAGAACTCTCAGTAGTACTAAAAATGTATATTCTTAACTGTTTGCCTCCCTCTTTTGAGAGCAATTAACATTTTAACTCTGTGCAAGAGTCCAAATAGGAAAGATTTTCTGGTGGTTTGTGCTGTGCCTGTTTTTTGTGTGCCTGGACCTTTCTTTCTTTGTGTAAGCTTTATCAGGAAACCTGTTTGTCAGAGACACCAAAGGAATACTCTGCACTATTCTCTCCTTTTTGGTGGGGCTGTCCCAAGGTACCCTCTACCATTCTTGATATTGGTTTCTAAAAGCAAAGTGTCGCTTGAACAATTGGGGAGGAAGATGTACTGTCAACATCCAGGTGGGAATGGTGATTTTATCACTGGCTGGTGTACAGCAGGGATGTGAAACTAGAATGACCAGAATCTGGAATGTGACCTGTGCTGATGCACCCTGATACCCGTAGCTCTACCACAGATGCTGCTCAGGTTTTCTTTCCCCTTTCCCCCCTCTTTATTCCCCCCAGGTTGCTTTAATGTGTAATATCAGAATAATCACTGTGGTATTGTTGCCGAGGCATTCCTGAAGAGTTAGGAGTGGACTGTAATTGAAGAGTTCATTACCAAGATCACTTGGCTCCTTGATTACAGTGGCAAGGTGAAATATATATCCTCACCAAAAAGCAACTGCTAAACCTTTAGAGAAGTCACCCACTTTTCACTCTTTTTCATTAGGACCCCGACAAGCTTGTCAGCAAAATTAAAGGTATGTCATTCACATCGTGCATGCATTGCAAAGGACTATAAACCTGCCAGCCTCTTTGATGAAATAAAAGGGTTTTATTTATGATTCATGTAGGAATATGAGGTTATTTTTATTCTGTCAGTACACTAATAATCAGACAAGAGCTCAGGAAATGAGAAGGCAAACTGACAGGGAAGGTTCTGATAAAGGGGAACCCTCGAGGGCATTTTGCCCCCTTTGTAATCTTCTTTCTAGTGCGAGGTTATATTATAAGCATGGCATAGCATGATCTTGGCTCACAGGAACAAAGAGAGGAACTACCTAACAGGACTTGAGGTATAATTCAACCAGGAAAAGAAAACACTTCCACCAGAGAAGTCTACATTGCTGCAGTGATGTGAACAGGAACTTCCAACTTGGTTTTCCAAGAGCTGGAAAGAAACCCTTGTTTCCTCTTTGCAACAAAACCAATCTTAACCACAACAACAACAACAAAGAGAGACTGTAAATACAGAACCATTGCATTTTGTTACTATTAGTTTTATAGTAATAGTATAAATATAACTATTTGTTACTCTTAGTTTTACACTATATTTGCCTCACAGTCTGGCTCAGCGTGAGATGTGACAGCACAGAGAAGAGAGGATGGGGAAGTTGCTCCCTTCCCAGTCCTTGGTCAGTGGCTGTGCTAGCAGAGGATCTAAGGAGCAGGCTCTGTTTCCAAACGTGTCTTCCTCTGGATGTCTCAAATATCTTGGCAGCTTGAAGCTGCTTTAGCTCTGTCCCAGCTCAGCAAAGCTTCTGGAAGTGCGTTTTGTGCTTCTTGGTGTTAGCTGTCATTCATCCCCCAGCACAGCCGTGATTACGGAAACACTCCTCGGGAGTAAAAAGGAATCACTGTGTTAGCTGGCTGGCCTTAAGCACGGTAGTTTGCTGAACAGTGGTGTGCTGGCAGGAAAACACAGCCCAGCCAAATGTATGCGGGATGAAGTGAAACAAAGTTCACTGGAGGAAGGAAAATAATACTAATCCTTCATTCAATAAGCAGCGAGTTAAGTACATTCTGTGTGTGGAAGAAATGGAAAAGCCAAGGGAGGAAAGCACACACAGAAAGGTGGTGGGGCTGCCTCCCTCTCTAAAGACAACACATGGGGCATTTAGGAATGAATAATACAGGGTGTTGTGCCCAAGGTACTCAAGCAAAAAGCAGCTCCTGCTTTAAGGCTCTGCCGAGTTTTAGGGTGTTTCAGCTCTCTGTAGGCAGAGAATCCCCTCAAAGGGAGGGACACTGCTCCCTTTTCCATGGGTTGGTGACATGCAGAGGATGTCAGCTAGGATTTGAGATGGGATTATGTTCACTCTTCAGTGCTGCGATCTCTGTGATAGTTTTCCATGTTCAGAAGGTTTGGGAAGTTTGGATTGGGCTGCATGGGGCTGTCTTTGCAAATGTGAGCCAGGTATCAGAGGTGCACTGAGCAGCTACAGTCTGGTTGTTGGCCTTGACGCTGGTCTCTGTGGTTGTTTTGGGATACTCCAGTGACACCTTCCAGATTCTTGTTGCTCGTCCTATACCATCCTACTGATGCTAGGATTAGGGGTAATTTGTAAGGCATGTGTTCCTTTTAATGGAAATCATAAATCTCAGAGGGCCTCAGAGAAATATAGAGCCTGATTGCCCTGCTGTGTTTTACCTGTTCCTTTTCTTTGCCTCACAGTGCTTTCTAGGTAGTCACATACTTTCTTTTCCCGTGGATAGACATGGAATCCACCTTTCTTCTTGTTAGTGTGGGGGGTTGCTTTGTTTGTTTGTTTTCAAGCAGCTACAGCAAAAGGATTTATAACAATTGGAAATTCTCAATGGCAGAATCCGCTGCTGTTAACGGAGGAGCTTCAGGACAGATGCACTACTTGAAAGTATTTTCAGTGACTTCTTGAAAATTAGTGAGATGTCAGGGGCTGGAAACAGGATCCTGCTGTTTGCAGAACACTTGGTGCTCGTCCTTGCTGGGAAGCTGTTGAAGTGGCGAGTGCCAGCGGGGTTTTTGACTCCTGTGTGATGTTGGAAGGACACAGAGTAGCCTCAAGGTGCTGCTGTCCCTCTAAAACCCTCCTTTTGTCTGTTGACTCCGTGATTTACAGTAAAACATAATTTCATTTCTCTCAGCTAATTACGAACTCCTCCCTTCCAAACTCCTGATCTCTTCACACAGCCGAAGGCATTGATGGCAGAGCAGAGCCCGGATTTGGGAGCTGGCAGTACTGCACCACTATTCCTGCAGCAGCTGGGTGCTTCTCCCTGTGCCTCTGGAGCCTGCCATTGTGCTGGGAAGTGGAGCAGGTAACCACTTCATCAGTCTGAGATTCCATTCTCGTGGAGCACGGAGGTTCATTATACTCACTTTATCAGCAGTGCGCTTTACTGCCGAATCCATGAGAGATATTCATGTGAAACATGAGCAGAGAGAGAGGCATTGCATCTTTTCATTAATAAGCCCTCTTCTGGGATCCGGCATTAGTGAGATTCAGCGGATCATAGAGCACAGGGGTATCATTTTTACATGATTACTCTAAATTCTTAAACCAGAGGCTTAAGAGAGAGGCTTCTCACAAAGGCAGCTGTGGGAATTGTTAAATGATTGGCACAGCACTCACGATGGGCTGAACCACTCTGGGTACCTCCAGTCATGGGGGGTACCAGCAGGCATTTTATTACCTGCCACCGAGGGAAAAGTGGAAAAGAGAGAGTGTATCAGACAGAGAAAGACGTGCTAACCCTGCAAAATATCTTTGTAGTTCCGTCTCTCCTCCTGGAAAAAACTCTTGCCATAATCCCGATGCAGTGTGTCATCCCACCACACAGGCTGAGCCCTTCCCTTCCCTTCCCTTCCCTTCCCTTCCCTTCCCTTCCCTTCCCTTCCCTTCCCTTCCCTTCCCTTCCCTTCCCTTCCCTTCCCTTCCCTTCCCTTCCCTTCCCTTCCCTTCCCTTCCCTTCCCTTCCCTTCCCTTCCCTTCCCTTCCCTTCCCTTCCCACACCTTCCTTGTGTCTATGCTTATTTTTAACCTGTCTGATCCCATCTTCATTAGCATGGCTGCTGAAATAATCCCCTTGCAGCCTTCACCCCCAAATAATTCATTTTTGGCTGGGCAGAGGCTCAGTTAATTCCACCAGACTTCTGAGATCCACTGCCCACGCACAAGAACCCTTGTGAGGCTCACAGCAAGGGTGCCCAGGCAGCAAACCTCTGCTGGGCTGGGAGGTTGGTGACATTTACATCAGACAGAGGCATCTGTGGGTTCTGGAGACCCACATTGTCTTTTTGAGGTCACAGCATGTAATTCCATCCAAAATTCCTACACAGCATTCCCTCTGCCATGGCTGCTCAGTCCCACCCCTCCAGGCTGCCTGCAAACCAAAATCAGGAACTTGATGTGGCTGAAATAAAAACTCTGTTGTTCGGGGTTTTTTTTCTTCCTGGATTAGTTTTCAGATGGATAAGTTCCTCAGTCAGTTCCAAAATACAGATGCACAAATGCTTATCCCAGCGTGAGGAAAGGGACCCCACAGGGACCAAAGGGACTGGGCAGCTTCTGTCACTGACAGCCAGAAGTGTTGGCTGAGCTCTGGCTTCCAGTTTGCCGAAGGGAGATAATAGTAATTCCTTATTTCCTTACTTCTTCTGTTAAGGAGAAGAGGCTGCATTTGCCACGTGATTGCATTTGTCCATGGAGCTGGATCTTAGAGCAGGCATCAAAGAGCAACGACTCCCAGAGTCTTCCCAAGGTGTCCTTAACTCTGGAAGGCAAAGGGACCACTGCTCCCTTTACATTTCCTTGGGGAGTGTTAGCAGGAAAATCCTTCCTCATCTATTTCTCCAGCATCTTGAAGTCCAGCTGCAAAAACCTCCAGCTTCCCAGTGATCCTGATCCCGATTGCTAATAGGGATTGGTTTGAGTTTTGAAGTTTAAAAGAGGTGAGAGGAGAAGGAGGGAGGTGAAGGAAAAGGAGAAGGCCAGAATAGACCTGTGAAACCAAGAATCCATACTAGAGATTTCTGAGGTATCCTGCCATAAACTGTTTTCAGCCCTGGTGCAAATCCATCAATTTTCAGGTTTTTAGTTTCGATTGATTTTAGGCAGCGATGTTCCTCTTTCTGAAGATTTCTTTCAATCTCGTGCTTTCTGCAATCTGAAAAGAAAAAGAAAAACAAGAACCAAGAAGGCGAGGTCATATGGGGGGCTGAAAAATCCAGATCAAACAGCAAAGAACACCCGATTAGAAGCCAACACATTTCTCTTTTCAGTATCTCTGAAATTGTTTGGCAGACTTAATTAGAAACAGGTGCAAGCTATAATATTTATTGCAACAATGCATCATTTTTGTCTGTTTCCAAGGTCATTGTTCCAGCCAATGGGAAGCCAGCAACCCACAGGGAGTATAACTTAGTCTATATGGGTAAAACGTGAATTCCTTAACCCTTTATCTAATGGAATGAAACACAACATTGCACAAAGAGCAATGCTGGCAAAACAGAAAATCCTGTGAGGAATCTGCCATGATAACAGGTTCCAGTGGAGTAAGTGACATCACCAGCTGAGCTAATAGGGAGCCTTAGGTAAAATGGAGTGGGTACAGATAAGGAAGGAGAAAAACACTTTTTTTCCCCCCACTACTCCTCTTTCCAAGGCTCGATTTATGTGGAATTGCTGCAGCAGGAGCCCATGATCGTGTTACCGAGCTCTGGGTCTCACGGGCAGGGCTCAGCTCAGCTTAGCAATGGATTCCTTTAGCTACATCTGCATCCAGAGGGATGGGCTGGGGATGCTCCTGCACCGAGGCACCCACAGCAGCCTTTGTGCTGCCAGGTGAGTGTGCTGGGGCTTTCCAGTGCGAGAAGCCCGGGAAAGCTTCCTGCCTGTCCTGCAGCAGGTTTAGAGAGACAAGGTCCAGGTGCTTCTCTCCATCTGAGGGAGTGGCCCAAGCAGGATTTCTCCTGATCCCATGGTGATTCCAGTGGTTAATAGTGCCCTTGGTTGTGAAAAAGGCCCCATTTTCAAAGCCTCCATTAATTCCCTCTTGTGAGTTTTTCTCAACAATCTTTGCATGACTTCTTTGTGCTCTTGCGCTCGTTTGGGAGTCAGGATCTTCTTTTAAACTCTATTTTATTCCTTTTAAATGTGACAAATATAAACATGGAAGCAAAGCAGCTCACGTTAATAGCAGAGATGTGTGAAATCACGGTATTTTAGCCTTTTTGCAAGAGCTGCAGGAAGTTGCCAATTTTTTTGCAGACAGAAACTATTCTTTTCACTTCAAATCATCACACAGCATAAAATCTGTGGGTATTTGTGTGTCTTTGAATAGATGCTAAAGGTAGTGAGGAAATACAGACTCTCTCTTGAGAATTTCCATACCCTGGGTCCTCATTTGTTCTTTTGGCACCCTCAGAGACACCTCAAGTCACCACCAGTGCCCAGATCACCTGTCCTGTGTCTGTAATTAATTACCAATGTTCTGTGTGATCCCAGGAATCACTCTTGAGAGGTATCATCTGTCCATTAAATGCAGAAGTAACATGATCCAAACACATCCCATTGATGGATTTGGGATTGAATTCTGAGTGAATGTTTAGGGAGAGAGACCCTGCAGTCATTTTTAGAGAGCTCAGTTGAAGAAATTATTAGGTTTAGAGAGGACTCCTCCTCCCAGCACCCCTAGCAATTTCCCAGCACTAAATTCTTGGGAAGTTCAGACCTAGCTGGAACTTTGCAGCTCAGCTTCCTTTGCTGATTTGTTCCCTTTGGTGATTTTACTCTCTCACACTTTTTAACTGAGCCTGGCCCCTGGATTGCAAATCCTTTTAGTGGTGGGCTGGTGCTCCTGTGCATCATCCTGTGCCCCACAGCTTTGCTTAGATAATCTGATTCCTGAAGAATTTGTGAAATCCCCTCCTCTGTCTCTCCTCC